>NC_041391.1:662783466-662798256 GCF_002162155.2 Triticum dicoccoides | reverse complement strand
CCCTATCCACGAGGGTGTAGGGCGCGCACCCCTTGGGCGTGCCCCCTGCATCGTGGGCCCCCTGAGGCTCCACCGACCTCAACCCCAACTTCATGTATTCACTTTCGGGGAGAAAAAAAATCAGAGAGAAGGATTCATCACGTTTTACGATACCACTACAAAAAAAAGACACATCCGTGACATTTTGGGCCAAACGAGTTTTTTTCTGTCATACCTATGACACTTCTATGACGATAATTGTGTCAAAACCCGGTATCATCATAGATGTGGTGGGCTCCTACTTCTATGACAAAAACTCATGACAGAAAATGGGCTTTTCGTCCTGGGCGGGTCGGAGACGCAGCTGCATGACATTCTTTGGGCCGTCCATGACAGAAAAAACCATGGTAGAAGCGAGGGCGAGGAAAATTTTGGGGAGTTCCCGGTTACGGTGGGTGGTCGGGGGCCGAGCAATGCGCGTTTCTCTCGTACACGTACGCGCATGTGTGCAAGGCGTTGGGCTCTAACTGAACCCAAGCAAGGCGTTGGGCTCTAACTGAACCCGAGCGATTGCACTAGCTACGTTACTGAACCTGAGTGATTCCTTCGCTACTGCTGCTAACTGAAGCCGATCGAACCCTGCTGCTTCCTTCCCCTGATGAACAGTGAGTGTTGTTGGGAGGTTTGGATGAACAGTTCTCGATGGGGGTGGATGAACAGGAACCCATGGTGTTGCCTCTGGATGAGCAGGACCCCGATCAAGCCGGTTGGGGGTAGATGAACAAGACCCCGTGGAGGGCTGGATGAACAGGACGACCCTGTGGAGGGCTGGTTGAATAGTAGCCGGTCGAGGGCTGGATGAACAGTAGCCTGTGGAGGGGTGGTTGAACATGACCCAGTGGAGAAGGCTGGTTGAACAGTAGCCGGTGGAGGAGCGCGCGGTGGAGGCTGGATGAATAGGAGCCCGTGGATGAACATTCGTAGGTAGAGGCTGGAGGAGGTCAACGGTGGATGAACAGTATCCCGTGGAGGCTGGAGGAGGTCGACGGTGGAGATGAACAGTATCCCGTTGACTCCCGTTTTGCGGTACACCACACCCCTCCCGATGAACAGGACCCCCGTTTCGACGTAGAGCTCTAACACAAGTCCGTTTCCTCCGTTTTGCGGTACGCCACACCCCTGCCGATTAACAGGACCCCGTTTCAACCATAGGAGGTCCAACAGATGTCCGTTTCCTCCGTTTTGTGGTACGCCAAACCCCTCCCGATGAACAGGATCCCGTTTCGACCGTGGCCGGTCGAACACAAGGCCGTTTCCTCCGTTCTGCGGTACACCATGCCTCGTTTCCATAAGCTGTTCCATCCAAGCCCTCCCGATGAACACGACGACGCATTTCGTTCTGACCCAGCCGGTTGGCTCCCCATGAACAGAACAACGACGCAGTTTCTCCGTTCTGACCCAGCCATGTACACGAGCCCTGGCCGTATGTATGCGCGAGTAGGCGTTCGAGACCCCGCCCATATGTACGTACGTGGCCATATTTTCTTTCTTGCACCCTGGCCGTTGTACGTACATGTACATGCTATGTGCGCGCCTCTACTACGACATGTGCGCGCTTCTACATCGACGAGTATGTACGTACACATTCACGACCAGAATGTCAACACTACATATGCTTCAACCAGGTGGATCCCGACTGTCAGGCACTTCCTTGCGTGCGAAGATGTAGCTGGTGGGTCCCAGCAGTCAGGGGGCGAATCATTTTTTGCTCGTAATATGGACACACTTCCTTGCGTGCGAAGATGTAGCCGGTGGGTCCCAGCAGTCAGGGGAAACGTTTATTTTGCAAAATATGGTGACCCGTCCGGTGGGTCCCTGCTGTGAGGTGGAGGAATAATTATTTGGCGCGTAATAAGGAGGCACTTCCTTGCGGCCGCCGTGGACCCAACTGTCAGTCTCTCCACGTACAGTACTCTTCCGATGGAAGTCGTTCCTTGACCACGCCGCACCGAGAGCACCAGGGCGGTGGACGGCAGTGAGGCCTAGGAAGGGGATGACGCGAAGCCGGGGAAGACGCGGCAGTGGAATCCCACGCGGAGAGGAGTACGAGGGTTCACTGGTAGGATTTGGTGTGAGGCTGCCGTCATCGCAGGGCCTAGCCAGCGGTGGGAATAGTAGGGGGCGGTGAGGCCTCCGCGGCAGCACAGCCAGCCACGGGAGGCAGGAGCATGCGGCACAACCGGTGCTGCTTTGGACGGCTGGAGCAAGAAGACCAGAGGTTGAAGAAGCACTACGACCGTTGGATGGACATCGTACGGTCACTGGAGCTAGAATCGTTCATATTGATTAAGTTGACAAATCCCTCCGTCCCCGTCAACTTAGTTGGCCCACAAGTCAGCCTCCCCTACGGTGGGTTCCAGCTAGCAGGGGAGTATTCATTTTTTGTGCGTAATAAGGAGGCACTTCCTTGCATGCGAAGATATAGCTGGTGGGTCCGAACTGACAGCGGGGGAACGTTTTTTTTGCGAAATACCGAGGCCCTTTCGGTGGGTCCCAGCTGTCAGGTGGAGGAATCATTATTTTGCACGTAATAAGGAGGCATTTCCTTGTGTGGGCGCGTACTGTCAGCCTCTTCCAATGGTTGTTGTTTGTTGACCATGTTGACCTCGCCGCGCCGAAAGCACAAACACGGTGGACGAGGGCAAGGCCCAGGAAGGGAACAACCCGGAGCCAGCGAAGCCACCGCAGTGGATTCCCACACTGAGGGGAGTACGAGCGCTAACTGGTCGGCTGCGGGGTGAGGCTGACGTCGCCGGAAAATAACAGGATGTGTCGATGGGTAGAGGGATGGCCTGGCGGCAGCACAACAAGCCACGGGAGGAGGGAGCAGGTAGTCCCACCGGCGCTGGTTTGGGTGGCTGGAGCAGGAAGATCAGAGATTGAAGAAGCACGGCGACTGTTGGATGGACATCCAACAGTCACTGCTCTATGTTGACTAAGTTGACAAAGCCTTGCATATGCGTCAATTTTTTTAGGACAGCGTCATCGTCAACCTAGTATGCCCAAAAGTCAGCCTCCAAATCTGTGGAAAATAGCATACATCCCATTAGCCATTATTTTCAATAATTTACAACCCATTTGCTAATTCTTAAGGATATTTGAAGCCCATGTTCTTTTTATTAGCATTACAGACCATATATTCTGGGCAGTGCTAAAAAATGCAACGAAATTTTGCATATTTCGGTGGGGTCCGAACTCTTTTAATCACGAAATTTCGAGTCTTGTTAAAAATAATTTTAAAAATCACGTTAAAAATAAAATTACATCCCTCCTCGTCTTGAAAGATTTGCTGCCCAGCAGGTGATACGTCTCCGTCGTATCTACTTTTCCAAACACTTTTGCCCTTGTTTTGGACTCTAACTTGCATGCTTTGAATTGAACTAACCCGGACTGACGCTGTTTTCAGCAGAACTGCCATGGTGTTATTTTTGTGCAGAAATAAAAGTTCTCGGAATGACCTGGAAATCGACGGAGCAACTTTTCAGAAATAATAAAAAATAGGGACATTTACATCTGTGCCCCTAACTCGAACCCACTACTCAGATTTGCCCCTAATTTTGAAGCATGCTCAAATTTACCCCTCCGCCGTTAAGTCACTACTCAGAAATGCCCTTCCGTACAGTACTGTAGCACTTTCCGTCCAATACTGTAGCACTTTCCGTCTGCTACAGTACACATGGGCCTTTGACGGTCAAAGGCCTTTGACTGGACGGAAGGGCATTTATGAGTAGCGACTTAACGACAGAGGAGCAAATTTGAGCATGCTTTGAAATTAGGGGCAAATTTGAGTAGGTGGTTTGAGTTAGGGGCAGAAATGCAAATGGCCCTAAAAAATATTGGCGAAAGAAATAGCATCAGGGGGCCCACACCCTGTCCACGAGGGTGGGGGGTGCCCCTCCCCCTAGGTGTGCCCCTGCCTCGTGGGCCCCCTGGACGTCCACCGACCTCAAGTCCAACTCCATATATTTGCTTCCGCGGAGAAAAAAAATCAGGGAGAAAGATCCATTGTGTTTACGATACGGAGCCGCCCCAAGCCCTAATCTCTTTCGGGAGGGCTGATCTGGAGTCCGTTCGGGGCTCCGGAGAGGGGGATTCGTCACCGTTGTCATCATCAACCATCCTCCATCACCAATTTCATGATGCTCACCGCCGTGCGTGAGTAATTCCATCATAGGCTTACTGGACGGTGATGGGTTGGATGAGATTTACCATGTAATCAAGTTAGTTTTGTTAGGGTTGATCCCTAGTATCCACTATGTTCTAAGATTGATGTTGCTATGACTTTGCTATGCTTAATGCTTGTCACTAGGGCCTGAGTGCCATGATTTCAGATTTAAACCTATTATGTTTTCATGAATATATGTGAGTTCTTGATCCTATCTTGCAAGTCTATAGTCACCTATTATGTGTTATGATCCGACAACCCCGAAGTGACAATAATCAGGATACTTCTCAGTGATGACCGTAGTTTGAGGAGTTCATGTATTCACTATGTGTTAATTCTTTGGTCTGGTACTCTATTAAAAGGAGGCCTTAATATCCCTTAGTTTCCACTAGGACCCCGCTGCCACGGGAGGGTAGGACAAAAGATGTCATGCAAGTTCCTTTCCGTAAGCACATATGACTATATTCGGAATACATGCCTACATTACATTGATGAACTGGAGCTAGTTCTGCGTCACCCTATGTTATAACTATTACATGAGGAATCGCATCCGACAGAATTATCCATCATTGATCCAATGCCTACGAGCTTTTCACATATTGTGCTTTGCTTATTTACTTTATCGTTACTAGTGTTACTACAAAACTGCTACTGTTACTTTTGCCACCATTACCATTACTATCATACTACTTTGCTACTAAATACTTTGCTGCAGATACTAAGTAATCCAGGTGTGGTTGAATTGACAACTCAACTGCTAATACTTGAGAATATTATTTGGTTCCCCTTGTGTCGAATCAATAAATTTGGGTTGAATACTCTACCCTGAAAAACTATTGCGATCCCCTATACTTGTGGTTTATCAAGACTATTTTCTGGCGCCGTTGCCGGGGAGCATAGATCTATTCTTTGATTCACTTGGGATTTATATCTGCTGGTCACTATGAAGAACTTGAAAGATGAAAGAACTAAGATTTATCCCTCAACTACGAGGGGAGGTAAGGAACTGCCATCTAGCTTTGCACTAGATTCTCCTTCTGTTATGAGTAAGCTTGCGACACCTAAACCTGCTTCTGCTATTAATTCTGATATGTCGCATGTTATTGATGATGCCACTTCTACTATGCATGATACTTATGATGAAACTACTTCTGTGCTTGATACTACTGTGCCATTAGGTGAATTTATTGATGAACAACTTGCTCGGGCTAGAGAGAATGAGATTATTGAAAATGAAATTATTGAAGATAGTGATGATGAAGGTTCTCCCCCTAAGTATGAATTGCCTGTTGTTCCTGAGGGTTATGTTATGGATGAAGAAACTGCTAGAGATCTTCTTGCTTATAATGATAGATCTGATATTAAGAAGTTACTAGTTAAACTTAAACAGAAATCTCTAAATGCTAGAATGAAATATGACCCTGCTTTTGCTACATCACCTATCTTTGTTACTGATAAGGATTATTAATTCTCTATCAATCCTGAGATAATTACTTTGGTTGAATCTGATCCTTTTTATGGCTATGAATCTGAAACTGCTGTGGCACATCCTACTAAGTTAAATGATATAGCCACCCTATTCACTAATGATGAGAAATCTCGCTACTATTATATCCTTAAGATATTTCCATTCTCATTAAAGGGTGATGCTAAAACTTGGTTTAATTCTCTTGATCCTGGTTGTGTGCGTAGTCCCCAGGATATGATTTATTACTTCTCTGCTAAATATTTCCCTGCTCATAAGAAACAAGCTGCCTTGAGGGAAATATATAATTTTGTGCAAATTGAAGAAGAGAGTCTCCCACAAGCTTGGGGGAGGCTTGTTCGATTACTTAATGCTTTGCCTGATCATCCTCTTAAGAAAAATGAAATACTTGATATCTTTTATAATGGACTAACCGATGCTTCCAAGGACCACTTGGATAGTTGCGCTGGTTGTGTTTTCAGGGAAAGAATTGTCGATCAAGCTGAATTGCTATTGAATAATATGTTGACTAATGAAAATAATTGGACTCTTCCTGAGCCAATTCCTGAGCCAATTGAGCCAACTCCTGAGCCTATTCCTAAACCAACTTCGAAGAAGAGGGGTGTTTTATTTCTCAGTCCTGAAGATATGCAAGAGGCAAAGAAATCTACAAAAGAAAAAGGTATTAAAGTTGAAGATGTTAATAATTTACCTCCTATTGAAGAGATACATGGCCTTAATATACCACATATTAAAGAAACACATGGTCTTGATAACCCGTCACAGGTAGTAAAGGTAAATTCTCTCTATAGATATGATAAAGTTGAAATCCCGTCTACTAAGTTTGCTAGCCCATGCTTAGATGAATTTGATGACTTTATGGCTAGACAAGAAAATTTCAATGCTTATGTTGGTAGAGAATTAAAGATTAACGCTTACATGATTGGACGCTTGAGTGATTATATGGCTAGAGTTAAATGTGAACTTAAACTCATTAGCAAATATGCTTCTATGGTTACCACTCAAGCAGATCAAGTACTTAAATCTCAAAGTGATTTGCTCGATGAATTAAATAATAAACATGACTTTGCTGTTAGAGTGGCTACTAGAACTAGTAGAATGACTCAGGAACCTTTGTATCCTGAAGGCCACCCTAAGAGAATTGAGCAAGATTCTCAGAGAAACAATTTAGAGGCACCTAGTTCTTCTAAAAAGAAGAAAAAGAAAAATGATAGGACTTTGCATGCTTCTAGTGAACCTGTTATAGACACACCTGAGAATCCCAATGATATTTCTATCCCTGATGCTGAAAAACAATCTGGTGATGAACATGAACCTAGTGATAATGTTAATGATAATGTTCTTGTTGATGCTCAACCTAGAAATAATAATGATGTAGAGATTGAACCTGATGTTGATCTTGATAACCCACAATCGAAGAATCAACGTTATGATAAGAGAGATTTTGTTGCTAGGAAGCATGGAAAAGAAAGAGAACCATGGGTTCAGAAACCCATGCCGCTTCCTCCTAAGCCATCCATGAAAAAAGATGATGAGGATTTTGAGCTCTTTGCTGAAATGATTAGACCTATCTTCTTACACATGCATTTAACTGATATGCTTAAAGTAAATCCTTGTGCTAAGTATATGAAGGATATCATTGCAAATAAAAGAAAGATACCGGAAGTAGAGATTTGCACCATGCTGGCTAATTACACTTTTAAAGGTGGAATACCAAAGAAACTGGGAGATCGAGGAGTACCAACTATACCATGCTCCATTAAAAGAAACTATGTTAAAACTGCGTTATGAGATCTTGGAGCCAGTGTTAGTGTTATGCCTCTCTCTTTATATCGTAGACTTGAATTGAATAAGTTGACACCTACTGAGATATCTTTGCAAATGGCTGATAAATGAATTGCTATACCTGTCGGTGTTTGTGAGGATGTGCCTGTTGTGGTTGCAAATGTCACTATCTTAACGGACTTTGTTATTCTTGATATTCCCAAGGACGATAGTATGTTGATTATCCTTGGTAGACCCTTTTTGAATACTACAGGGGCTGATATTGATTGCAACAAAGGCAATGTCACTTTTCATGTTAATGGTAATGAGCATACGGTACACTTTCCGAGGAAACAACCTCAAGTTCATAGCATCAATTCTATTGGAAAAATTCCAACTATCATTATTGGAGGTTTTGAACTTCCTCTTCCTACTGTCAAAAAGAAATATGATATTCTTATTATTGGGGATGTGCATATCCCCGTTGAGGTAACCTAGTGTTATTCGAAATTTCTCCGGTTCCATGTTATTCGGAATGAGTTTGTTAACAAGACTTGATCAACCTTGTTAGTGGATTCCTTTTGATGATCATGAGATGGATGAAACTAGAAGGCACAACCTTCTGTACCCTCCTTCTACTTTATGTTAATTAGAATAAATAAACCAAAAATAGTATTATATGTCTATTTTCTGAATTATCCATGCAATAAAAATATCCCGAAAATAAAAGTTCTTCAAATGCCCTGCCAATTTAGTATGATTTTTATGGAATATTTGAGGATTTTAGGCACTAAGAACACAGCAGGGGGGCAAGCACCTGGCCACGAGGGTCCAGTGCGCGCCCCTCCCTCTTGGGCCCATGGTGGCCCCCTCCACTTATTCCTGCACCCACACACTCCATCTTCCTCCCAAAAAATCCCCATCCAGCTCAAGCACGAGTTCTAGCACGTTTTTTGTGCGATTTCCGATCTCGTTGCTCAAAGCTCCATTCACAAAACTGCTTTGGGAGATTTTTCTCTGGTATGTGACTCCTCCAATGGTCCAATTAGTTTTTGTTCTTGTGCTTTATTCATTGCAAATTTTTTCTTCCTAGGTGACCGTGTTCTTGAGCTTGCATGACAAATTTATGAGGTCCCAAGTAATTCTAATGCATGATATAGGCTCTAGGCATTTGTGGGAGTAGTTGCTATCCGTTTTGTTGACTTTGATTTACTTTTATTTTGAGTTACTAAAAATTTCAGAAATATTTCAGAGGAAGAAATATGTCTAGGAAAATGTACCAAGGTGGTTCTTCAAGAAAGCAAGCACCCAGGCGCGCTATGCGTGAGCAAGATGATGAACCACCAAGGGAAGCTGATGTGCGGCCTTGTGAATGGCCGTCAGAAGAATTTATGGTCAATGCAGGTATCAAGGATGAATTTGATGCATATGTGCGTAATGCCCATCTTGAGGACTTCATGCAAGATAAGTGTCCTCAGTACTACTATCTAACTGATTTGTTCGTGAGAAGGTTTAAATTTCATCTTCACGTAATTCTCAAAGTGTCCTGTTTGATATTTATTATCAATCATATACCATGGACCTAGAAGATTTTACTACTGCTTGCAAACTCCCATAGTGAGGTAGTGTTAATGAACCCCGTAAATCTAAATATAAAGATTTTCTTTGTAGTATCACTATGGGAGAATCTAGAGATATAGCACAAGCTACCATAGGGAGCATTCATTTTCCTGCTATACATTATTTTGTTCTCTTCATTGGTATATGCATTAACGGTAAGGATGAAGCATGTCACATGTGTGTTCCTGATCTTTGTGTTCTCAAGAGTGTTGTATTAGGCAATAAAGATGACAACTTGGGGGCAATTGTTGCTTGTAGGTTGCATAATAATGGTTTAGTTGGAGATTTGTTTGGAGGTATCTATGTGACCCGTGTTGCTAATTATCTTGGTATACCTCCACGTGAGGGTGATAGGGAGTTTCCCCCCGTTTATTTAGATTATAATGCTATGGTCAGTCACCATTTTATTGTGAGGAATGAACAATTCCTCCAGTATCGACTAATTTTTGACAGACGTCGCTCTGTTCATGTTACTCTCCCTGCTCCTGCCCTTTTTGATTACCAGGCAAAAAGAAGATATGTTGTAACCAGGGAGGAGGCAATCAAACACGAGAGGAGAACGGAGGCAGCTCGCCACCATGCCGCATCTCAGGAGGCATTGGCTGCTGCATCTCAGTACGACCCCGATTACAACTTCGGATATCAGTCAGGCTATCCATGGGCATAGACCAACTCAGGCCAAAAGCCTAAGCTTGGGGGAGTACGTATTTCTCACCGACTTTACATTCATGTTCACACACTCATTCTAGTTGTCGGTGCTCATACTCTTTCATTGTCCTATCCATGCTAGTTTAATTTCTTTTTCTAGCTTTCTTCTTGTGTGATTGAATAACCTTAAGAGAAACAAAAAAATTAGTTAGTTTACTTTCCATGCTGTAGTAGTAGTAATTAAAAGAAAACCCAAAAAGATTTCTCGTTCTTCTTTTGCTTTTTGGGAGCTTTCCCATGTAAATAATTTTATTTCTTTCCTTTGGGGGTTGAGAGGAGAAGACCTTAATGAAAATGTTTAGTGGCTCTCATATGCATGATTGTTGATTTAATCAAGAGCCCGTATTACCTTGTCTTCTCCCTTGAGTTGAATGCTTGCAGATTCCAGCTTAGTCCAATGCACATGCACTATTATTATTATACACACCGTTCGGTCGTGCAAGTGAAAGGCAATAATGACGATATATGATGGACTGATTGAGATGAGAGAAGCTGGTATGAACTCGACCTCTCTTGTTTTTGTAAATATGATGAGTTCATCGTTCCTGATTCAGCCTATTATGAATAAACATGTTTGCAATGACAATTAGAGATTATAGTTGCTTATGCCATGCTTAATTAGCTAGGAGCTTATAATGGTTTATCTTGCATGTCAACATGCTGTTAAAATGGTTGTGATGTGGTATGATAGGGTGGTATCCTCCTTTGAATCATTCGAGTGACTTGACTTCGGACATGTTCACACATGTAGTTGAAACAAAATCAACATAGCCTTCACGATATTTTTGTTCATGGTGGATTATATCCTACTCATGCTTGCACTCGGTGTTGATTAATTTTAATGCATGTTAATGACTGTTGTCGCTCTCTCAGTTGGTCGTTTCCCAATCTTTTGCTAGACTTCACCTATACTAAGCGGGAATACTGCTTGTGCATCCAAACTCCATAAACCCCAAAGTTATTCCATATGAGTCCACCATACCTTCCTATATGCGGTATTTACCTGCCGTTCCAAGTAAATTTGTATGTTCCAAACTCCAAACCTTCAAATGAAATTCTGTTTTGTATGCTCGAGCAGCTCATGTATCAACTAGGGCTGCCTGTATCTTCCATGCTAGGCGGGTTATTCTCAAGAGGAGTGGATTCCGTTCCTCATTCACGAGAAAATGGCTGGTAACCGGGATGCTTAGTCCCATGATCCAAAAATCAAAATCAAATCAAAATAAATGCAAACAAAACTCCCCCAGGATTTTTGTTAGTTGGAGGGACCCGTTGTTTCGGGCAAGCCATAGATTGATGATTGTTGGTGGGGGGGGGGGGGGTATAAACTTTACCATTCTGTTTGGGAACCGCCTATAATGTGTGTAGCATGGAAGATATTGAGATCTCACAGTTGTTATGTTGATAGTGAAAATATACCGCTCAAAATGTTATTTATCTCTCTATTTCAAAATCGAGCTCTGGCACCTCTACAAATCCCTGATTCCCTCTATGAAGGGCCTATCTATTCACTTTTATGTTGAGTCATCACCCTCTTATTAAAAAGCACCCGCTGGAGAGCACCGCTGTCATTTGCATGCATTATTATTAGTTTATATTGGGTATGACTTGGCTGGATCTCTTTTACCATGAATTACAATGTTTAGTCAGTCCTTGATCTTTAAAGGTGCTCTGCATTTATGTTTTGTGGTCTCAGAAAGGGCTAGCGAGATACCATCTTGTTATATCATATTATGATTGTTTTGAGAAAGTGTTGTCATCCGAGTTTTATTATTATTGCTCGCTAGTTGATTATGCCATTGATATGAGTAAACATGAGACCTAAGTGTTATTGTGAATATGGTTAGTTCATAATCTTTTCTGAAAACTTGAATGCTGGCTTTACATATTTACAACAACAAGAGCAAAAGAGTTTGTTAAAGTTTTTCTTTATCACTTTCAGTTTGTCAACTGAATTGGTTGAGGACAAGCAAAGGTTTAAGCTTGGGGGAGTTGATACGTCTCCGTCGTATATACTTTTCCAAACACTTTTGCCCTTGTTTTGGACTCTAACTTGCATGATTTGAATGGAACTAACCCGGAGTGACGCTGTTTTCACCAGAACTGCCATGGTGTTATTTTTGTACAGAAATAAAAGTTCTCGGAATGACCTGGAAATCCACGGAGCAACTTTTCAGAATTAATAAAAAATATTGGCGAAAGAAATAGCGTCAAGGGGCCCACACCCTGTCCACGAGGGTGGGTGGGGGGGGGGTAGGACAAAAGATGTCACGGGAGGATAGGACAAACGATGTCATGCAAGTTCTTTTCCATAAGCACGTATGACTATATTCGGAATACATGCCTACATTACATTGATGAACTGGAGCTAGTTCTGTGTCACCCTATGTTATAACTGTTACATGAGGAATCGCATCTGACATAATTATCCATCACTAATCCAATGCCTACGAGCTTTTCACATATTGTGCTTTGCTTATTTACTTTACCATTACTAGTGTTACTACAAAACTGCTACTATTACTTTTGCCACCATTACCATTAGTATCATACTACTTTGCTACTAAATACTTTGCTACAGATACTAAGTTATCTAGGTGTGGTTGAATTGACAACTCAACTGCTAATACTTGAGAATATTCTTTGGCTCCCCTTGTGTCGAATCAATAAATTTTGGTTGAATACTCTACCCTCAAAAACTGTTGCGAAACCCTATACTTGTGGGCTATCAGCAAGGCTGAGAAAAGCAAGTAGGCCTTAGTTTTGGTATACTCCAAAAAAAAAAGAACTGGGCTAGCCATTTTCAGAAAGAAAAAATATATCAACTGGGCTCGTCATGTGCTTAAATTAAAGTGTAAGCGTGGGCTAGACGGGCCACAGCCCCCGCACAGCGTGCAGTTGAGCTCCGTCTCCGAAACTAAAAGACAACTGGGCGAGCTGCTGGGTCCCTGGTGTTATCCGCTCGTTGTGTAATTTTCTTGTTTATTGACTACATTGACAATGGCATGGGACCTAGTTGTCAAACAATTAGGAGGAAGTATGTTTTTGGCTTGTAATAACGAGGCACCTGCTTGCATAATGCAATGACCCTGGTGGATCCGTACTATCAGCCTCTCCACGTACAGTAATCTCCTGATTCCTCTTGGTTGTTGACCATGTTGACAACCCCAGACGGCGGCGGGAACAGTGAGCGAACCAAGGCGGAGAATGATGACGAGGCATTGGACGGGAACGAACACCAGCCGTGGAAGATGCGGTAGTGTAGTGGCAGGTGGAGGGGAGTATGAGGGAAACAACATGGAACTCAAGCTTACAAATGGTACAAAAAGCCCAATGATTAATTGTTCATCAAATTTTTAGACAAAATCCAGATTGAACATGGCAGTAACATCTAACCCAACCACTCTTTTTCGCAGTCACAAACAAATGGATCGGTCTGATCCATAAAATCAACATCCTGTGCAAAAAAAATTATTTCAAGATGACTACAACTTGTTGTGAATAGAAGCCGAGCACGTTTAGAAGCCCATTTGTCCACCTGGAACTTTTTTTTTTGCTGTTCAACGTGTTCGTCCATGAGAAATCTCTTGTGGTAAAACTTAAGCCTCATGGACAATAGTAACCTCGCATTCAACAGGAAGAATGTGACAAAGCTTCTTTTTGCCTGGTTGGATGTATATCCTTCCTTCGTTATTGTCCTCAAACGAATGTCATGAGAACTGAGAACATCCTGGTGCTTATTACACCAGAGATTGGTTATATGTTTTGCTCCATGTGGTTGTGCCTAAGTAGACATGAAGATTGAAAACCGTTAAGGCTTGAAAAAAGAGTATGTCGAAAGAACGACAGCTGAACAGTTAATTCTAGTACAATATATACGGGCTTTCAATGTGCATGAAATCATCACCTCTATATATAAATTCTCCAGAGATCGAAGGCATCGCAGCAAGCCAATAATTATATTCATATCAAAACTAAACATTCTGATATATAAGATCTTGACAGAATCCAGCAACATTTATAGGCTATTAATGGACGATCTCTTCATTGAGCATATAACATAATATTAGTACCCAAAGTGTACTCCAAGATGATATAAAACTTATGCGCACAAATGAAAAATGCAGCTTATGATTACAAATGTGTAGATGATGATATACGGTACCTGAAAAAGTGAGGAGCCAAACACCAACTCCTTGTAATCATTAAACGTGTCATGAATTACACCCAAGGTCTCCAGTTTGGGCGCAGAGACGATAGTTATTTGTGAAGGTTTATAACAATTATCAAGGAGCAACCTTTGAAGTGAAGGGGCATCTTCGATGATGAGATGCTATCCTTCAAAACAAATTCCAATGCTTTCAAGTTGAGGCGACTTTATTTGTAGATAACTGATAGGGATTTCTATTCCCATAACAATCAGCAAGCGCTCTAGGGCAGGGCAACTGGAGTGGATGATGTTGTGCAGTGAGGCCTCCGACAGATAAACCACCACAAGCTAAAGTTTTTTTCGTAGTGGGAGTCAAAGCATTTGTACCAGATCGTCTGGTAGATGGCACTGGGCGAAGGTGGCGGTGTGGAGAGAGAGAGGAGGAAAACCACAAGATGGACAACGGTGGTGTGGGCACAAATTCTTGGTGTGTTCGTGTTATGAAACTTTTGTGGTAATGGTACAACTCAAACTGCTGGAGTTTTCTGAATTCAGGGGATGTCAGCCAAGTGTCCACCGTGTCGGGTATGGATAGCAGGTAGCGTGTCGGGATGTAGAGGCATTGAACGGGGCCCTGCTGGTGAGAGGAGACGATGGCTCTGAGGAGATCAAATTCAGGAAGGATAAATATCTGACGACAGTCGAGATTGAGGGGTGCGGTGCGCCATAGAGGGCGCCACTGAGTTGAGAGGATTTGTGTGTGGCAGCAATCCTTGGTGGGAAGAAGCGAGATGCTCTCCTTAAGGATGGCGTCCGGGAGATCGTTGATGCGGTCCACCGGAGATTCTACCGGTTCCT
>NC_041391.1:662762902-662782950 GCF_002162155.2 Triticum dicoccoides | reverse complement strand
GGGAGCCTCATCTTCTTGGCGCTGGGGCCAGCCGACTCCATTTTCCTTGTGGGCGTCGTGCCGAGCTCACGGGTTTGAGCAGAGTAGCCAGAGACGAGCCTAGTGGCAGTGCGAGTGGGGAAGAAGGTGGGCCAGGGATTTCTGTAGGAGTTGAAGAAGAGGAGCAGGCGTTTTGTGTACGAGTGAGGAAGAAGGTGAGCGGGGGTTTTCTGGATGAGTGAGGAAGATGGGGGAGCGGGGGTAATTGGGGGGAGACGGAAGCCGGAGAGCGAGCTGTTCGTGTTTATAAGTCCCGTTGCACTAACTACTCGCTTTTTCCCAAGAACCGCTCTCTTATTTTGCGTTGCTGCATTGGAGCTGGCGCATGGACTTGGCTGACTGGCCATGCATGCAGGATGCATGTGCCCGCCGGCCACTGCATGCGCCTGGTTTGTTACTAGGCCTATTTAATAGGGTGGTTATGGAGTAAATTAAGGAGATTTATTTTCTCTATGTGCATCTTTTTGGTCTTAGCAATTGGCTCATGGGCCTAATAAACCCGGACGGAGGGAGTATAAGTGGAAGCGAGGAGGAAGGAGGGTTTTTCTGGGATCGCCCCTCTTCAAGAAATATGGTCTACTCCTTGCAAAAAACAAAAACAAATGGGCTTTAAGATGGATAGGCTTTTGTATCGGCCCAGTCGGCTGCCGATGTTTCGTACTGGAGGGCCTTGTGCTAGAGGCAGCCCGAGACACTCTCCATCTTATTGCCCATTCGAAAGAAAAAAAGAGATGCCTCCATCTTATGGCTACTCATCGGTAACCTTTTCCAACTTGGCATCCACCAAATTAGAGGATGCGGCACTGGATGCAGACACTCACATTAAACTAAGCTTCAGAAGATACGGTATGCATACTAACATTTAGAAGAACAAAAGTTCAGCATGTTTATGCATCTCAATGATTCACCATACTATAACCAATACAAAGTTGTGAGAAGGTGTGGAAATAAAGAAAATCGGTCGATGCTTCTCTGAGCAAAGGGCCTCCCTGTGCACACATTAATTTCCTGGGCATGCTTGTTTCTTCTCAATGTTGCGAGCACTTTGAGCATGTTGGCAACTCCACAGCTAGCTAGTTGCCTCATCTTGCAATTGATGCTGACACATTTGCACCAAGCACATGAGGCAATAGAGATGACTCAACATGAGTCCATATTGTGCAGTTCCCCTGAAATCATCTTCATTGTCCTGAATCTGAAAAGATAGAAAAACAATAGATATACTTAAACGATGTTGCAAAATAGTAGCACATATCGATAGCTCAGCATGGCAAAACATGATCATCTGGACGAAGGGGATACTGACCTGCCTGAGGAAGATTATATATAATTTCATAAGTCCTTGGTTGATTTCCACCTTCAGCTGCACTGCTTGTTTGCTCCTCCACACATGACAGGATCGTTTCACACTGCAATCAGCAAGTCTTCGTCTCCGACTAGTCATTGAGCAACGACCGCAAAGAGGTGTTGCAAGGGATTCGTAGGCACTGTTGTGTGAGAGCTTCGCCGTAGCACGATGAACCGGACATCGCCGCAGATGGCGCACGCCTCCATACATCCGAGTGGGTACGCGTGCATGTGTTATTCATGTGCATTCTGCGGCCGAGTGTGTGTGCATGCACGTGTTGTGTACGCGCGTTGTGTTCTCCATGTTGTGCGCGTATGTGCATGAGTTGGATCAGATGGAGTTAGTGCGTTGGCGTGTGTACATGCGTGGCTGCATGCATGCTGTACATGCGTGGCTTGCTGCGTGGTTATCAATATAAACTATAAAACATCTTCAACTTAGCATCCTGATGTATCGTCTCTAGTGGTTAGCAAAGAGTTCATGTTCTTTTATTTGTTTATAGGTGGGCAGGCGGCAAAAAAACAGGGAAAATGTGCAAGGTTCCTTGCAGACACTCCACCACGAGGTTCCTTGCTCCTTCTCGGTCGTCGGGAATCTATGTTCTTCAACTCTTCATCCTTTTGCCAACATGCGAGACATCTAGCATCAAGGTGCACGTGTCATGAAGAAAATGGAGATAATCAGATAAGCAGTGCGTAAGTGAGTCATGCACTTCGATGGCACCTAGTACTACACAATATTTTTTCTCCTTGATGGCACGTGAATAGTGCACATACTCAACGACGGAGCATGAGATGGTAGCCTTGACGTGGTCAGCCCTTTTTTGGAGAGAGTACGTACTAAATAACTTTGATGTGTCCCGTCAACTCGCAGAACGATGAGAAGATTTCTTACTATGCCTTCTCCCTTGCCAACGCGTGCGCGGTGGCTCACAGCATGAGGAGAAACTTTTGCTTACAAGCGGTGGACGTGCAGCAGTTCATTTGGTGCCAGATTGCCAGAAGTACTACTATAGAACCATCGACTTCCGGAAGAGGCGAAGAGCCAAGCGCAAGGTCACCTACTAACCTTAGGCTAGGCGTAGTGGGAGTAACATAAGTAGGGGTACCTCCTTTTTTTATTCTAGAAACAACCACACGTGAATGTTGGATGGTAGCAGCACAACAACTGAATCAAAAATCGAAACCAACCAATGAACTACTACTAGTGGTGAGCGTTTGCTAGTACGTATCTTGTACTCCAGTTGTCCATGTATATAGGGCTTAATGCGTTTTCTGAGACTAACTTTGGCCCTATTTGGATCCATGGGTTAGAGTTAGTTTGAGCTAGTTGGGGCTCAAATAGCCCTAAAGTATCCAAGCATGCATGAAGGTTAAATTGGAGCAAGTTGCACCGAACCCACCAAAAAAACTATCCCACCCAAGAGGTGCTAATTGGAGATAGTTCTCATTGGACCCACTGAAAAAATCACTTTTCTCTCTCCATCAAGTGTATTTATTGTCAATCTAACCCTGTCACCCAAACACCGATTTGGCTACAGTTTGTTCAGGGTTAGTCATGAGTTAGTCTAACCTATAGCTAAGTTAGAGTATCCAAATAGGAGCAGTATAGGACATGCAAGTTGCTCAAAGCATACAGTCAAATTCGAATGTGAAAGGATCTTTTTTTTTTGAAAACGGAACATGAAAGGATCTTCGAATGATATAATTTTCAAATTATATAAAATCTTATCAATAGTCAAAGGCATCCTCGAAGAATACATTAGGCCCTATATAAAATCTTATTAATAGTCAAAACCAAGTGTTCTAAACGAGTTCAAAATGAGAAACTGGACCCACTCACGACACAGCACACCTGTCTTGTTTGGTCCGTTGGTCAAAGCGCTTCCTCTTCTTGGCATAACAATAGAGTACAGGACTATTTTTTTAGAATGCTCTTGGCATGTCGCTAACATGTGATGAGTTAACCGACCTCAATAGACGGAAAAAACGCCAGCCCACCGCACTTTGAGAGAGACGAGGAGCGAGAAGCGATACGGGCTGCAGGATTACTAGAGCTAGGTGTCGCACGGAAGCCAAGAAATATGGTGATAGCATGGTTTAGCCATGTACTAGTATTATGTAACTACACTAGCTTGCCGTGTTTCGTACTCTTCCAGTCTACTATGGAGATGATTGGTTGATTTTATATCGCTGAATAATATAAAATATTATGAGTGCAGACACTCCACCACGAGGTTCCTTGGTCCTTCTTAGTCGTCGGGAATCTATGTTCTTCCACTCTTTTTTTATGTGAGCTTTGTTCATCCTTTTGCCAACGGGCGAGACATCTAGCATCAAGGTGCACGTGTCATGCAAGAAAATTCAGATAATCAGATAAGCAGTGCGTATGTGAGTCGTGCACTTCGATGGCACCTAGTACTACACAATATTTTTTCTCCTCGATGGCACATGAATAGTGCACGTACTCAACGACGGAGCACGGGATGGTAGCCATGACATGGTCAGCCCTTTTTTTGGAGAGAGTACGTACTAAATAACTTTGATGTGTCCCGTCAACTCGCAGAATAACGGTAAGCTTGCTTACTACACATTCTCCCTCGCCAACGCTTGCACGGTGGCTCGCATCACGAGGAGAAACTTTTGCTTACAAGCCGCCTGCCCACCTATAGAACCGCCTCACGCTGGCCAATTCCTCTCCAAACACCTAGGGAGGCGGTTGAACCGAACAAGTCTAACTTGCTCCAATTTAACCCTCATGTTTGGATACTTTAGGGCTATTTGAGCCCCAACTAGCTCAAACTAACTCTAACCCATGGATCCAAACAGGGTCAAAGTTAGTCTCGGAAAACGCATTAAGCCCTATATACATGGATAGATGGAGTACACGATACGTACTAGAAAACGCTCACCATTGGTAGTAGTTCATTGGTTGTTTTCGATTTTTGCTTCAATTGCCGTGCTGCTTTCGGAAATATTCATGTGTGGTTGTTTCTAGAGTAAAAAAAGGAGGTACTAGTACTTACTGTGGGAAAGGTGAAGTGATGGTTGCTTCGCCCGAGCAACTTATTACTCTGGGAATATGAGAGTACCAGCGGATTCAAGGAACAAAGAAAGGATGGTTGCTTCATCCGAGCAACTTACTGTGGCAAAGTGGGGCTATCTGATTTGACTGCTCACTAGTCATTACTACTGCAACACAACGACCGGGGTGTATCTTTCCCTGCAGTTGCGCACTCAATATTGTTGCATGGCAGGTGGAGCCGGATGAAGGATGTCCCACATGTCGGCGAAACAAAGTTGAATTGTTTCTCGAATTGCTATCCATCCTTCAGGATTTGTTATATGTACGCATAATTTTAATGAAATTGTACTGTGATGCTATGAAGGTTTCAACTTAGGATTCATGTGTCTTGCCTCACGATTATCTCGTTACAACATTCCATCAAATACAAATGAAACTACCATGGCTGCTAATGCATCTCAATGGTTCGCAGATCAACGCCAATATTCACATCACAACTGAAGACAAAGTTGTGAGAAGGTGTACAAATAAAGAAAAATATATAATTAATCGATGCTGTTTGTAGGCATGGCTCCATTTCCCTGGCACAGTGTTCATTGCTTGGCAGCTAGTTTCACCCAGCTCTGTAGCCAAAAAAGAGGTGTATGGAGGACACCACAATCCGATCATTTTGTGCAGCTCCACTAAAATCGAGCGGACCATCCCTATTTACAAAGATATCCAGTCAGTGTGATTGCAATAATAGTGGAACTAGATGATGAAACATAACACACACAAATAGAACGCTACAAAAAAATACACTTCCGTGATGATACGTGTTTGTCACAGTAGGTCGTGTTTTTTGCCATGCATGTACATCCATGACGATTTTATGACAGAATTAAGATAGTCATACCTGTGCTGTTGTAGAAGTGTTCCATGACATTACGAAAACTATCATCACGGAGTGTCCACTTCCATGACGATAAATCGCGCGTCACAGAAGTGCTTTCATCAAGGGTGACCGACACGCGGCATCCATCGTAACGGAACACCGTTAAGCTACCGGGTCGGGTTTTGGATCCGATAACCCGTTAACAGCCTCGACCAATGGGGATTTTCCACGTGTAAAATCATCATTGGCTGGAGGAAACACGTGTCGGCTCATCGTTGGGACAGATGTGATCCACTCATTGGACAGTAGGCGCCTATGATACGTCGACACGTGGCACGGCCCAATAGAGGCCCATTCCTGTGAAAAGGCCGGCCCTTTTGACTTGGTCAAAAGGTGGCGGGCCGGCCCATGGAAAGCCTGTTAATGGCCTGTTCGCATATAGCCCATTTACAACCCGCTAACCCAAGGCCCGTTACGCCCTATCCGAATTAGGCCCAGTAGCGTCATCTGGGCCATCCAATATGATTCCAGCCCGTTTTCACTTCTGGCCCATGTATGGCCCATGACGTCTTTCGGCCCATATGAGGCCCTTTGTAACTCTTGGCCCATTAACGGCCCATGGTGAAACTGGCCCGTAGTGAATAGTGTATCACCTTATACCCATTAACGGCCCATGGTGAAACTGGCCCGTAATGAACAGTGTATCAGTTTATACCCATTAACGGCCCGTTATTCCGTTGGGCCGTTTCCAGCCCATGTTATCTTTCGGCCTTCTCAGAGCCCATTAACTTTTGGGCTCATTTCCAGCATTCGTTTACTTATGGCCCATTACTGTCATTTTCTGCTTGTGGGATAAATTAAGCCCGAGGTTACAGTCGGCCCGTTTTGTGGCCCGTTAATACGTTGGGCCGTTTTCATAGCGTCATTAAATACGACCGATTAACGACGGCCCGTTATGGTCGGACCGTAAACAGACGATTCCAACTCTAGCCAGTTTACGACCATAATGCGGTCTGTTATCGGCCCATGTTTGGCCAACCGATCATACGGCCTGTACAAGGCCCATTGATGATACGGCCCGTAGAAGGCCCATTGTGTCTACGACACGTAGAAGGCCCATTGTTTCTATGGCCCGTAGGAGGGAAATGGTAACAATAGTAAATATGTAGCCCATGGTTATTGTGGCCTAGTTTTAAAAAATAGGTTATTGCGGCCACTAGCAAACCGCGGAAAAAGAACTGCACTGACTACAAGCACAGAAATAAACAAGACAATAAGGAAATAAATAAGCAAGCAACTTACGCTAGGATATCACGGCTATTACACATATTTTTGGGGAACGTAGCAAAAATTCAAAATTTTCCTACGTGTCACCAAGATCTATCTATGGAGAAACCAACAACGAGGGGAAGGAGAGTGCATCTACATACCCTTGTAGATCGCTAAGCGGAAGCGTTCAAGAGAACGGGGATGAAGGAGTCATACTCGTCGTGATCCAAATCACCGGAGATCCTAGTGCCGAACGGACGGCACCTCCGCGTTCAACACACGTACAACCCGGTGACGTCTCCCATGCCTTGATCCAGCAAGGAGAGAGGGAGAGGTTGAGGAAGACTCCATCCAGCAGCAGCACAACCGCGTGGTGGTGGTGGAGGAGCGTGGCAATCCTGCAGGGCTTCGCCAAGCACCGCGAGAGAGGAGGAGTACTTGGGAGAGGGGGAGGGCTGCGCCAGAACTTGTGGTGCGGCTGCCCTCCCACCCCCCACATATATATAGGGGCAAGGGAGAGGGGGAACGGCCCCCTCAGATCCAATCTGAGGAGGGGGCGGCGGCCAAGGGGGGGAGGAGTGCCTCCCAAGTCAAGTGGAGGCCCTCCCCCTTAGGGTTTTCCCCTTCCCATGCGCATGGGCCTTGGGGGGGGCTGGTGCCCCTGGACCATTAAGGCTAGGTCGCCCCCCTACAGCCCATGCTACTGTATTGGACGTGGTGGAACAATTTCCGGACCTTCGGACCCCTCCGGAATCCTCCGGAACCTTCTGGAAGCTTCTCGGTACAATACCGAAAAAACCCGAACTTTTTCCGGAACCCGAACAACAACTTTCCATATATAAATCTTTACCTCCGGACAATTCCGGAACTCCTCGTGACGTCCGGGATCTCATCCGAGACTCCGAACAACATTCGGTAACCACATACAAACTTCCTTTATAACCCTAGCGTCATCGAACCTTAAGTGTGTAGACCCTACGGGTTCGGGAACCATGCAGACATGACCGAGACAACTCTCCGGCCAATAACCAACAGCGGGATCTGGATACCCATGTTGGCTCCCACATGTTCCATGATGATCTCATCGGATGAACCATGATGTCAAGGACTCAATCAATCCCGTATACAATTCCCTTTGTCTAACGGTATTTGTACTTGCCCGAGATTCGATCGTCGGTATGCCGATACCTTGTTCAATCTCGTTACCGGCAAGTCTCTTTACTCGTTTCGTAACACATCATCCCGTGATCAACCCCTTGGTCACATTGTGCACATTATGATGATGTCCTACCGAGTGGGCCCAGAGATACCTCTCCATTTACACGGAGTGACAAATCCCAGTCTCGATTCGTGCCAACCCAACCGACACTTTCGGAGATACCTGTAGTGCACCTTTATAGCCACCTAGTTACGTTGTGACGTTTGGTACACCCAAAGCATTCCTACGGTATCCGGGAGTTGCACAATCTCATGGTCTAAGGAAAAGATACTTGACATTAGAAAAGCTTTAGCATACGAACTACGATCTTTGTGCTAGGCTTAGGATTGGGTCTTGTCCATCACATCATTCTCCTAATGATGTGATCCCGTTATCAATGACATCCAATGTCCATGGTCAGGAAACCGTAACCATCTATTGATCAACGAGCTAGTCAATTAGAGGCTTACTAGGGACATGGTGTTGTCTATGTATCCACACATGTATCTGAGTTTCCTATCAATACAATTATAGCATGGATAATAAACGATTATCATGAACAAGGAAATATAATAATAACTAATTTATTATTGCCTCTAGGGCATATTTCCAACAGTCTCCCACTTGCACTAGAGTCAATAATCTAGTTCACATCGCCATGTGATTAACACTCACAGGTCACATCGCCATGTGACCAACATCCAAAGAGTTTACTAGTGTCATTAAACTAGTTCACATCATCATGTGATTAAGGCTCAATGAATTCTGGGGTTTGATCATGTTTTGCTTGAGAGAGGTTTTAGTCAACGGGTCTGCAACATTCAGATCCGTATGTACTTCGCAAATCTCTATGTCATATTGTAAATGCTGCTTCCACGCTCCACTTGGAGCTATTCCAAATGGTTGCTCCACTATATGTATCCTGTTTGCTACTTAGAGTTATTCGGATAGGTGTTAAAGCTTGCATCAACGTAACCCTTTACGTCTAACTCTTTATCACCTCCATAATCGAGAAACATATCCTTATTTCTCTAAGGATAATTTTGACCGCTATCTGGTGATCCACTCCTTGATCACCTTTGTACCCTCTTGCCAGACATGTGGCAAGGCACACATCAGGTGCGGTACTCAGCATAGCATACTGTAGAGCCTACGTCTAAAGCATAGGGGACGACATTCGTCCTTTCTCTCTTTTCTGCCGTGGTCGAGCTTTAACTCTTAACTTCATACCTTACAACTCAGGCAAGAACTCCTTTGACTGATCCATCTTGAATACCTTCAAGATCACGTCAAGGTATGTGCTCATTTGAAAGTACCATTAAGCGTTTTGATCCATCCTCATAGATCTTGACGCTCAATGTTCAAGTAGCTTAATCCAGGTTTTCCCTTGAAAAACACTTTTCAAACAACCCTATATGCTTTCTAGAAATTCTACATCATTTCTGATCAACAATATGTCAACAACATATACTCATCAGAAATTCCATAGTGCTCCCACTCACTTCTTTGGAAATACAAGTTTCTCATAAACTTTGTATAAACCCAAAATCTTTGATCATCTCATCAAAGCGCACATTCCAACTCCGAGATGCTTACTCCAGTCCTCAGAAGGATCGCTGGAGCCAGCATACCTTTTAGCATCCTTAGGATCGACAAAAACTTTTTGATTGTATCACATACAACCTTTCCTTACGAAAACTGGTAAGGAAACTCGTTTTGACATCCACCTGCTAGATTTCATAAATGCAGCTAATGCTAACATGATTCCGACGGACTTTAAGCATCACTACGGATGAGAAAATCTCATCGTAGTCAACTCCTTGAACTTGTGAAAAACTCTTCGCTACAAGTCGAGCTTCATAGATGGTGACATTACCGTCCACGTCCGTCTTCTTCTTAAAGATCCATTTATCTCAATGGCTTGCCGATCATCGGGCAAGTCCACCAAAGTCCATGCTTTGTTCTGATACATGGATCCTATCTCGGATTTCATGGTTTCTAACCATTTGTCGGAATTTGGGCCCACCATCGCTTCTCCATAGCTCGTAGGTTCATTGTTGTCTAGCAACATGACCTTCAAGACAGGATTACTGTACCACTCTGAAGCAGTGAACATCCTTGTCACCCTACGAGGTACGGTAGTGACTTGATCCAAAAACTTCATGATCACTATCATAAGTTTCTACTTCAATTGGTGTAGGTGCCACAGGAACAACTTCCTGTGCCCTGCTACACACTAGTTGTAGTGACGGTTCAATAACCATATCAAGTCTCCACCATCCTCCCACTCAACTTTTCGAGACAAACTTTTCCTCGAGAAAGGACCCGATTCAAGAAACAATCCCTATTGCTTTCGGATCTGAATTAGGAGGTATACCCAACTGTTTTGGGTGTCCTATGAAGATGCATTTTATCCGCTTTGGGTTCGAGCTTATCAACCTGAAACTTTTTCACATAAGCGTCGCAGCCCCAAACTTTCAAGAAATGACAGCTTAGGTTTCTCTAAACCATAGTTCTCACGGTGTCATCTCAACGGAATTACGTGGTGCCCTATTAAAGTGAATGCGGTTGTCTGTAATGCCTAACCCATGAACGATAGTGGTAATTCGATAAGAGACATCATGGTACGCACCATATACAATAGGGTGCAACTATGATGTTCGGACACACCATCACACTATGGTGTTCCAGGCGGTATTAATTGTGAAACAATTTCCACAATGTCTTAATTGCGTGCCAAAGCTCGTAACTCAGATACTCATCTCTATGATCATATCATAGACATTTTATCCTCTTGTCACGATGATCTTCAACTTCACTCTGAAATTACTTGAACCATTCAATAATTCAGACTTGTGTTTCATCAAGTAAATATACTCAGTATCTACTCAAATCATCCATGAAGTAAGAACATAACGATATTCACTGCATGCCTCAGCACTCATTGGACTACACACATCAAAATGTGTTGCTTCCAAGAAGTTGCTATCTTGTTCCATTTTACTGAAAACGAGGCTTTCAGTCATCTTGCCCATGTGGTATAATTTGCATATCTCAAGTGATCCAAAATCAAGTGAGTCCAAACGATCCATCTGCATGGAGTTTCTTCATGCGTATACACCAATAGACATGGTTCGCATGTCTCAAACTTTTCAAAAACGAGTGAGTCCAAAGATCCATCAACATGGAGCTTCTTCATTCGTTTTATACCAATATGACTTACATGGCAGTGCCACAAGTAAGTGGTACTATCATTACTATCTTATATCTTTTGGCATGACAATGTGTATCACTACAATCGAGATTCAATAAACCATTCCTTTAGGTGCAAGACCACTGAAGGTATTATTCACATAAATAGAGTAACCATTATTCTCCTTAAATGAATAACCGTATTGCAACAGACATAATCCAATCATGTCTATGCTCAACGCAAACACCAAATGACAATTATTCAGGTTTAATACTAATCTTGATGGTAGAGGGAGCGTGTGATGTTTGATCACATCAAACTTGGAAACACTTCCAACATATATCGTCAGCTCACCTTTAGCTAGTCTCCGTTTATTCCGTAGCTCTTTTATTTCGAATTACTAACACTTAGCAACTGAACCAGTATCTTAATACCCTGGTGCTACTAGGAGTACTAGTAAAGTACACATTAACATAATGTATATCCAATATACTTCTATCGACTTTGCCAGCCTTCTCATCTACCAAGTATCTAGGGTAATTCTGCTCCAGTGGTTGTTCCCCTTATTACAAAAGCACTTAGTCTCGGGTTTGGGTTCAACCTTGGGTTTCTTCACTAGAGCAGCAGCTGATTTGCCGTTTCATGAAGTATCCCTTCTTGCCCATGCCCTTCTTGAAACTAGTGGTTTCACCAACCATCAACAATTGATGCTCCTTCTTGATTTCTACTTTCGCGATGTCAAACAACGCGAATACCTCAAGGATCATCATCTCTATCCTTGATATGTTATAGTTCATCGCGAAGCTCTAGCAGCTTGGTGGCAATGACTTTGGGGAAACATCACTATCTCATCTGGAAGATCAACTCCCACCCGATTCAAGTGATTGTTGCATTCAGACAATCTGAGCACAAGCTCAATGATTGAGCTTTTCTCCCTGAGTTTGCAGGCTAAGAAAATCGTCGGAGGTCTTATACCTCTTGACGTGGGCACGAGCCTGAAATCCCAATTTCAGCCCTCGAAACATCTCATATGTTCCGCGACGTTTCGAAAACATCTTTGGTGCCTCTACTTAAACCATTTAACTGAACTATCACATAGTTATCAAAATGTGTATGTTCGATGTTCGCAACATCCACAGACGACGTTTGGGGTTCTGCACATTGAGCGGTGCATTAAGGACATAAGCTTTCTACTGTCCGCATAATCGCTACTGTCAACTTTCAACTATATTTTCTCTTGGAACATATCTAAACAGTGGAACTAAAGCGCGAGCTTACGACATAATTTGCAAAGATCTTTTGACTATGTTCAGGATAATTAAGTTCATCTTATGAACTCCTACTTAGATAGACATCCCTCTAGTCATCTAAGTGATTACATGATCCGAGTGAACTAGGCCGTGTCCGATCATCACGTGAGACGGACTAGTCATCATCGGTGAACATCTTCATGTTGATCGTATCTACTATACG
Organism: Triticum dicoccoides; assembly: GCF_002162155.2. Classification (NCBI taxonomy): domain Eukaryota; kingdom Viridiplantae; phylum Streptophyta; class Magnoliopsida; order Poales; family Poaceae; genus Triticum; species Triticum dicoccoides. Next base: position 662,770,532 of record NC_041391.1, on the reverse strand, counting down.
ACTCATGCTCGACCTTTTGGTCTCTTGTGTTCCGAGGCCATGTCTGTACATGCTAGGCTCGTCAAGTCAACCTAAGTGTTTCGCGTGTGTAAATCTGGCTTACACCCGTTGTATGTGAACGTAAGAATCCATCACACCCGATCATCACATGGTGCTTAGAAACGACGAACTTTCGCAACGGTGCACAGTTAGGGGGAACACTTTCTTGAAATTTTAATGAGGGATCATCTTATTTACTACCGTCGTTCTAAGCAAATAAGATGCGTAAACATGATAAACATCACATGCAATCAAATAGTGACATGATATGGCCAATATCATTTTTTGCTCCTTTTGATCTCCATCTTCGGGGCTCCATGATCATCATCGTCACCAACATGACACCATGATCTCCATCATCATGATCTCCATCATCGTGTCTCCATGAAGTTGTCTCGCCAACTTATTACTTCTACTACTATGGCTACCGGTTAGCAATAAAGTAAAGTAATTACATGGTGTTGTTCAATGACACGCAGGTCATACAATAAATAAAGACAACTCCTATGGCTCCTGCCGGTTGTCATACTCATCGACATGCAAGTCGTGATTCCTATTACAAGAACATGATCAATCTCATACATCACATATCATTCATCACATTCTTCTTGGCCATATCACATCACATAGCATACCCTGCAAAAACAAGTTAGACGTCCTCTAATTGTTGTTTGCATGTTTTACGTGGCTGCTTTGGGTTTCTAGCAAGAACATTTCTTACCTACACAAAATCCACAACGTGATATGCCAATTGCTATTTACCCTTCATAAGGACCCTTTTCATCGAATCCGATCCGACTAAAGTGGGAGAGACTAGCACCCGCTAGCCACCTTATGCACCAAGTGCATGTCAGTCGGTGGAACCTGTCTCACGTAAGAGTACGTGTAAGGTCGGTCCGGGCCGCTTCATCCCACAATACCGTCAAAACAAGATTGGACTAGTAACGGTAAGCATATTGAACAAAATCAACGCACACAACTACTTTGTGTTCTACTCGTGCAAAGAATCTACGCAATAGACCTAGCTCATGATGCCACTGTTGGGGAACGCAGCAGAAATTCAAAATTTTCCTACGTGTCACCAAGATCTATCTTTGGAGAAACCAGCAACGAGGGGAAGGAGAGTGCATCTACATACCCTTGTAGATCGCTAAGCGGAAGCGTTCAAGAGAACGGGGTTGAAGGAGCCGTACTCGTCGTGATCCAAATCACCGGAGATCCTAGTGCCGAACGGACGGCACCTCCGCGTTCAACACACGTACAGCCCGGTGACGTCTCCCATGCCTTGATCCAGCAAGGAGAGAGGGAGAGGTTGAGGAAGACTCCATCCAGCAGCAGCACAACCGTGTGGTGGTGGTGGAGGAGCGTGGCAATCCTGCAGGGCTTCGCCAAGCACCGCGAGAGAGGAGGAGTACTTGGGAGAGGGGGAGGGCTGCGCCAGAACTTGTGGTGCGGCTGCCCTCCCACCCCCACATATATATAGGGGCAAGGGAGAGGGGGGCCGGCCCCCTCAGATCCAATCTGAGGAGGGGGCGGCGGCCAAGGGGGGGAGGAGTGCCTCCCAAGTCAAGTGGAGGCCCTCCCCCTTAGGGTTTTCCCCTTCCCATGCGCATGGGCCTTGGGGGGGCTGGTGCCCCTGGCCCATTAAGGCTAGGGCGCCCCCCTACAGCCCATGCTACTGTATTGGACGTGGTGGAACAATTTCCGGACCTTCGGACCCCTCCGGAATCCTCCGGAACCTTCTGGAAGCTTCCCGGTACAATACCGAAAAAACCCGAACTTTTTCCGGAACCCGAACAACAACTTTCCATATATAAATCTTTACCTCCGGACCATTCTGGAACTTCTCGTGACGTCCGGGATCTCATCCGGGACTCCGAACAACATTCGGTAACCACATACAAACTTCCTTTATAACCCTAGCGTCATCGAACCTTAAGTGTGTAGACCCTACGGGTTCGGGAACCATGCAGACATGACCGAGACAACTCTCCGGCCAATAACCAACAGCGGGATCTGGATACCCATGTTGGCTCCCACATGTTCCACGATGATCTCATCGGATGAAACATGATGTCAAGGACTCAATCAATCCCGTATACAATTCCCTTTGTCTAACGATATTTGTACTTGCCCGAGATTCGATCGTCGGTATGCCGATACCTTGTTCAATCTCGTTACCAGCAAGTCTCTTTACTCGTTCCGTAACACATCATCCCGTGATCAACCCCTTGGTCACATTGTGCACATTATGATGATGTCCTACCGAGTGGGCCCAGAGATACCTCTCCGTTTACACGGAGTGACAAATCCCAGTCTCGATTCGTGCCAACCCAACAGACACTTCCGGAGATACCTGTAGTGCACCTTTATAGCCACCCAGTTACGTTGTGACGTTTGGTACACCCAAAGAATTCCTACGGTATCCGGGAGTTGCACAATCTCATGGTCTAAGGAAAAGATACTTGACACTAGAAAAGCTTTAGCATACGAACTACGATCTTTGTGCTAGGCTTAGGATTGGGTCTTGTCCATCACATTATTCTCCTAATGATGTGATCCTGTTATCAATGACATCCAATGTCCATGGTCAGGAAACCGTAACCATCTATTGGTCAACGAGCTAGTCAATTGGAGGCTTACTAGGGATAAGGTGTTGTCTATGTATCCACACATGTATCTGAGTTTCCTATCAATACAATTATAGCATGGATAATAAACGATTATCATGAACAAGGAAATATAATAATAACTAATTTATTATTGCCTCTAGGGCATATTTCCAACACATATTACATCCACTTGGCAACAAAGTTTGCCACCAGTGCAAATATAGGGAACACAACAACATATAAACGTCACAGCAAAACAAGTCCAGAACTGAAACCACTTCAGAAGAGCTCAGGAAACAATATCCTGGGTACCCATAATGCTAGCAAGATGCTTAGCAAGCCTATTAAATTTCTCTTGTTTGGCACTTAAGTCCTCCAGCACTTGTTGTTGCACCAGAAAGTATGCATTTGAATTCTACAGGGACTTCCTCGGTCCTTCGGCTTCCTATCGCATAACATCTGATCGATGTCTTTCAACTTGAAGTTGAGACTCAAGAAGCCGAACTGATTCAGGTAACAAGTTCGAAGAGCTGGTGCCAGCAGTAATAGCCAGTCACTCGAACACTACATCAAGACATGACTTTGGGGTTGTCTCAGTGTCTTCAATATAGTTTTCCTCAGCTTTCTTGGAGACCAACAGTTATGTATCACTATCTTGAACCTTATCTGCATTACTTCCTTTACCATTGCATGACGGGGTACTCTTCTCCAATATTTTATCCGGGTTCTAAAAGAGAAACAAACAAACACATCACAGGTTTACAATGTAGTATATGAAACTCATTTTGGTAAACCAGTTCAGTAGTAAGGTGGATAGGATAACATCATGAAACAAACATATATCTATGTAGTATGGTCACTGTATGGTCTATATCATTCTAGTTTATGTTGCCAAATGAAGATAGATATAGTTCGAATCATATCTATTTAAGACAAAGCAGCATAGACAGAATATAAGTGTGGGAAACTACACGGCAATAACAACACTTGTAATGTGCATGGCATGAGAACATAACTGTTTATTAAATTGAAACTGAAATCAACATAGAGCAAGTTACAACAGCAAACAACCAAACACGTTGAAGAAACATGTTTAAAACATACCTGTTGCGCCATTGGAGTTTCAATTGCATCCTTCAAATTTGAAATTAGTTGGTATGAGTTAATAAAGTGATGCAAGAGCAAAGTAGTATGAACCATAGCTATGGAACTTGACCTGAGAACAATTCTTCTTCTGCTTTAAGCGTTGACTTGGGGTTCGGAGTGGTGGTCCTTGTGCTTTGGGCACTGCAGTTGCCTTACTAACGGCTCGTGTTTGGGTGCTCTGTGGTGGAGAAGGTGCTGTGTCAACTGGAACTGGGTGTCTATCTGCTAGGGTTGGGCTTAGGAGGGGTGTAGCTGGTTCTCTGTCCAACTGGGTAGGTGTACAATCTGCATGAGTGTGGGTTATGTGTGGTGGGTCTGGTTCTTGGGCAAGTACAACCGTGGTTCTACCTGCATCGACATGTAGCACGATGTAACGCCCTCGATGCGGCTATATCTCCCACGTGTCGAAGCACGACTTAGAGGCATAACCGCATTGAAAGCAATGTCGCAAGTGAGGTAATCTTCACAAAATCCATGTAATACATAAGGGAAAGAGTTACATAGTTGGCTTACAGTCGCCACTTCACACAATACATAAATAAACATCCATCATCCAGATTACACTCAAGGTCCGACTACGGAACCAAAATAAAAGAAGACTACCCCAAGTGCTACACACGGATCCCCGATCGCCCCGACTGGGCACCTCTACTGATCATCTGGAAACGATACATAGTAACGATCAAGGGCCTCATCAAATTCCCACTTCAGCTCAGTTGCGCCATCTGCGCTGGTATCCTCGGCACCTGCATCTGTTTTGGTAGAATCTGTGAGCCACGGGGGCTCAGCAATCTCACACCCGCGAGATCAAGACTATTTAAGCTCATAGGTAGGAAAAGGGATAATATGGTGGAGCTGCGGCAAGCACTAAGCATATATGGTGGCTAACATACGCAAGTGAGAGCGAGAAGAGAGGCAACACACTGGTTGAGAAGCTAGAAGCGATCAAGAAGTGATCCTGAAAACTACTTATGGTCATACATAACTCAAACCGTGTTCACTTCCCGGACTCCGCCGAGAAGAGACCATCACGGCTACGCACACGGTTGATGCATTTTAATGAAGTCAAGTGTCAAGTTATCTACAACTGGACATTAACAAATTCCCATCTGCCTCATAACCGCGGGCACGACTTTCGAAAGATTAAATACCCTGCAGGGGTGTCCCAACTTAGCCCATCATAAGCTCTCACGGTCAACGAAGGATAAACCTTCTCCCGGGAAGACCCGATCAGTCTCGGAATCCCGGTTCGCAAGACATTTCGACAATGGTAAAACAAGATCAGCAAAGCCGCCCGATTGTGCCGACAAATCCCGATAGGAGCTGCACATATCTCGTTCTCAGGGCACATCCGGATGAGTCAAGCTACGAGTAAAATCAACCCTCAAGTTTCCCCGAGGTGGCCCCGCAGGCTGCTCTGTTCGGACCAACACTCGAAGGAGCACTGGCCCGGGGGGGGCTAAAATAAAGATGACCCTCGGGCTCGTGAAAACCCAAGGGAAAAAGGTCTAGGTGGCAAATGGTAAAACCAAGGTTGGGCCTTGCTGGAGGAGTTTTATTCAAAGCGAACTGTCAAGGGGGTCCCATAAATCACCCAACCGCGTAAGGAACGCAAAATCAAGGAACATAACACCGGTATGACGGAAACTAAGGCGGCAAGAGTGGAACAAGTCACCAGGCATAAGGCCGAGCCTTCCACCCTTTACCAAATATATAAGGTGCATTAATTAAACAGGAGATATTGTGATATCCCAAAATATCCATGTTCCGACCAGGAACAAACTTCATCTTCACCTGCAACTAGCAACGCTATAAGAGGGGCTGAGCAAAAGCGGTGACATAGCCAATCAACGGTTTGCTAGGACAGGATGGTTAGAGGTTTGACATGGCAATGGGGAGGCATGATAAACAAATGCAGGTAGAGCTAACATAGCGAAAGAGCGAGCAACTAGCAAAACAAAGATAGAAGTGATATCGAAGGTATGGTCATCTTGCCTGCAAAGTTCTCAGAGTTGTCGAAGGCTTGATCCTCGAAAGCGTTCTCAACAGGTTCCTCATTCACGTACTCGTCTCCCGGCTCTACCCAAAGCAAGAACACAAGCAATGGAACACAATAAATCACGGTGCAATGCACAAGCAACATGATGCAATACATGTCATGATATGCGAGATGTGATATGCAATGCATATGCGTGCTTCGGGAGGAAAAATGATGAACAAGGCATCAACTTGGCAAACCAAGTATGCCGCTAGAAAGATGAGATGATTTTGGTTGAAATCGATATGAAGATCACCGGAAACGGATGCACGGTTTGCAAATGGCAAGCAAAACAATAATGGCACAAATCTGCGATTAACAGCACGATGCTACTTAGCATGCAACAAGAAACTATGCTACAGCACCCCAACATAAAAACAAAACATATGGCAGTGATCTACAGGAGATGCTTAACAAAAGAGGAACAGTGAGCTACGGCTAAATCACAACATAACAGGTTCAAACAAGCATGGTGAAAGTGCAAAAAATATCAGGCTGGACATGGCATAAACAGCATCAGGAAGCAATGTTCAGAGCAAGTTATCAACATGCTACAGGAACTTATAATAGCAAAGCAAGACATGGCATGAATATACTCAAAGCATAGATCAAAAGTCCCTTACTGACCATAAGCCAAAAAGGATCAAAAAATATGATGGCATGCATGTAAACATAGCAAGTTTCGTTAACAAATTCATCAAACAGGGCATGGCATTGACAGAATTACGAAGGCACCTTCGTGAGCTCGATGCACTCACTACAGAGCATATCATGATAAACTAAGCATACATACATCAAGAAGACATGGCATAGAAGCTATACATGGCAAGAACAAGATCATAGCATACACGGATCAACTACAACAACCTTGTCAAAATTGAATATCATGTAAACAATCTGCCAGGAAACATTTTGTAGCAAAAGTAGAGCACGAAAAGGACATGCTAGACTACTCAATAATTTCAAACAGGGGCATGAATGGGTAGAGCATAACCATATGTTCAAAACACCCTTACTGAAGTATCTCAAAATAAGCATGGATCTCTTTGTAGCAACATGTTTACATGGCATGAAAATAACAGCAGAATAGGGACTAAAATGAGCAATATCACGAAGCCTAGTTTGCATGCTTGTGCTAGTCACCACATTGATCAAACAAATACATGGCATACACCCCTGTAAAGGTGGCATGGCATAGATCAAAACATATGTAGGGCTCAAGTTCATAAGATGCACACATTAATCATGGCAAAAATGACAAAAGTGCAAGTTCTGTTAAGAAACAGAAACTAACATCACATAGCCCTTTTCCAACAGCATTTCGGGCATCAAGATGAGCTCAAATGAAAATGATGCAATGAGATGAAATGATATACTCATCGAGGCGAAGAAATCGGTATGCTACACGCCCAAAACGGAGCCACGGGTGCAAAGATGTGGTGTGATGAAGATGCAACAAAATTATGACAGGAAATGACTTGGACGATTTTCGGGGAGAAGAAAGTCAACCGAGTTTCCAGATCAGATCTGGCTCGTGGATCGAGGACGTCGCCAGAGTCGAAGACGGACGACAGCGGGGAAGGTCCGGGCAGGGCAGCGGAGGCGGCCGGCGCCGGAGAGGAGGCCGGGCGGTGGAGGCGGCCTCGGGCGCGGGCGGCGCGGCGAGCTACGGGCGTTGGCGCGGCCGGGCGCGGGACGACAGCGGCTGGACGGCGCCGGGTGGCGGCGGACCGCGGCGGCGCGGTGACCGGACGGCGAGGCGGAGGGGCTCGGCGGCGGGGCGGCGCGGCCGGGC
>NC_041391.1:662700374-662762599 GCF_002162155.2 Triticum dicoccoides | reverse complement strand
GCATGTGGCGGCCGCTGATTAGCCGCGCGGTCGGCGGCGGACGTGTCCGGCGCCGACGGACGATGTCCGGCGCGCGGAGAGGGGATTTTTCTAGGGTTAGGGGTGGAGTGATCCGAAAATTTCAGGGGAGGGGTGTTTTTATAGGTAGAAGGAGCTAGGAAGCTCCAAATGAGGTGTAGTTTTTGCCCACATGATCGTGATCTGAAGACGGAGAGCATGGAAGTGACTTAGATGGGTTATTGGGCTGTTTTGGAGGGGTGTTGGGCTGCAACTCAAAAGAGGCCTTTGCAGTTGTGCGGTTAATCATTGGAGTACCAAACGAGCTCCAAATGACCCGAAACTTGACAGGTGGTCTACCGGTGCTATACCAGGGCCACTTGGCAAGGCTCAGTCCATTCCGAGAATGTTCAACACCCGCACACGAAAAGATACAAAAGGGGTGCGCCGGTGCACGTGGGAGTGTCAGATTACGAAACGGACAACGGGGAAAATGCTCGGATGCATGAGACGAACACGTATGCAAATGAGATGCACATGATGACATGATATGAGATGCATGACATGAACAAAATGCAAAACAAAAAACAAAACCCAACCACGGAGGGAATATCATATCAGATAGCCGAAAATGGCATGAGTTGGAGTTACAAATATGGAAAGCTACATCCGGGGTGTTACATACGATCTTTTCTGAAGACCGTGTTTTTACTCCCACAGATACTGCCATCACTCCCTCCAATTGAAATGGCTGATAAACAAGAAAAGTAATTGAATGTACAGACATTGTAAGATAGACAGGTGCAATGGATAGTAGGGAAGAAAACAGGGCATGAAATAATTCACATTTATGTTGTCTTACCAAACAGAATAGCAGGACATAATTTCACATATATGATGGCTAATTAAACAGGATAGCATGACACAATTTCACATGTATGATCGCTAACTAAACAGGATAGAAATACATACTTCAAAATATGATGACTATGTAAACAGGATGACATGATATAACTATACGATGTGTCTATTAAAGTGGTTGGCATGCCATAAATCACAAACATGCCGTCGATGGAAACATGATGGCATGATATAATTCACGGATAGAATGACATAATTTAAAATATGACGACTATGTAAATGGGATGAGATGATATAACTATATTATGTCTTTAGAAAATGGGTTGGCATGCCATAATTCAGATACATGCTGTCTATGTAAACATCATGGCATGACATAATTCAAATATATGCCTTATATACTAAGGAAGTGAGCAGAGAGCAATCACATATATGATGTGTCAACTAAGGAGATGGCATTCAATATTGTGTATACGATGTAAAAACTAAGCATTGCAATACAACATATGCACGATATGAGTAATACAACCCTGCCAAGTTTGAGCATACACCTCAGGGGGATAATAGGACCGGTCACCTGCCTCTGAATCCTCCTCTGATGAGCTATCTGTAACCAGCAAGATATCTGCTTCAGCAGGTAGCATTGTCTCCTCTGAAGACCTTGTTTTCACTCCAGATTTCTCCATCACCAATTCTAATGGTTGATGCACTGGAAGAGCAGTTGAGTATACAAACATTGTCGACAAAAATATTGAGAAATACAAAAAAAGGACGCCATGATATAATTCACATATATGACGCTTGCCTAAACAGCATGGCATTGCATAATTCACATACATAATGCCTTGCAACAAGATAACATTGCATAATTCACATATATAATGTCTTGCAACAAGATGGCATTGCATAATTCACATATATGGTAATTAGACACTAAACAGGTGGCATTCACACAAAGCATGTCTAAACTAAGCAAATGACATAGCAATGCAAGATACCATACGCACGATATGAGCAACATAACCCTACCAAGTTAGAGCATGCACCTCGGGGGGAAATATGACTGGTCATCTGTCTCCGAATCCTCCTCTGAGGAGCTATCGGTAACTAGAAAGACATGCGCTTCGTCAGATAGCATTGTCTGCTCTCAAGACCTTGTTTCCACTCAAGATTTTTCCATGACCGTGCCGAATGGCTGATGCATAGGAAGAATAATTGAATGTACTAAAATTGTTGACAAATTTAACACATAATAAAAAATAATGGCATGATATAATTCACATATAAAATGACTGGCTAACCAGGGTGGCATTGCAAATTTTAGATATATGATGCATGGCTAAACAAGATGGCATTGCATGATTCCCATATACGATAAAGAAACTAAACAGATGGCATTGACCCAAAGCATGTCTAAACTAAGCAGATGCCATCTTTAATGTATACAATAAGCAATGAAAGGCACCATATGCATGATATTACCGACATCAGCATGCCAAGTTAGATCGAAGACCTCATGGGGTAAATAGGAGTGGTCTTCTCCTTCTGAATCCAACTTAGAACAGTTATCTTCCTCTTGATTACGATCCGGAATGGGTGGAGGGGGGCTGCCTTTGCGCCCACCATGGAATGACGTCTACATGAAATTTTATTGCCACGCAAGGCTCGTCTCTTTTGCTCTACATGATTAGTTCCATTGTGTACAATAACTGGCATGCATAGGAATAAAAAATAGTGAGATTATGTAAGGAGTGCATGCACAAATCCAGAGTGATGGTAGCAAACTATGGATAGACCCAAAACTAATGATAGCAGGCAGATAATATCTTTAGTTAAAAAATACAGATAATGGCTCCTTTAATGCTTGTTTGCACCCAACATGAAACTCATAGTAGACACTCGAGATTAACCCGATAGTAGACAGATAGTACTGATTGCTGCCCCAATATGTACCCACAACCATTTAAAAACTCAAGTTTCAGCATTAGTTTGGACCTGACTCGGAGTCTAATAGGTGAACACAATGATAATGTAGCATCTCATCATATTAAGCGACGCATAACGTAAGCAGACACGGAAGAGTGCTACCTCTCTTGCGGACCCGTGTAGTCCTCATGGTCATCTGCTCAGTTGATGATGGTAATGCAGTTGTCGTGGCTGCCGGCGGCGGGGAAGAAGATCTGAGGCGGCGAAAGACAGTCTGGAGAGCGGATCCCTGCTGTGGTGAACGCTTCCGTCGTTGGAGCACCTGAGCTGGGGTGGAACACAACGCCGCAGGAGCAGGACAAACCACACAAGGTTTTCTTTGACACATATCTATAAAAGAAGTAATTGAGTAAGGGCTTGTTTGAATTTGAGGATTCTAACAATGCACAGATAGGAAATAGATAGGAATAGGATAGGAATGCACGTGCAAAATAGAGAATTTAAAAACACAGGATTTCTGCCAATCTGGGTATTTGATTCACAACAATTGGAAGATCACAGGATGCAAAAAAGCATGGTGAGATTAAGTCAAACCACAAGAAAATGTACAGTTATAATGCTATTATGCTACTATCTCTTAGTCTTGTGCTTGATGAATAGGAATATGAAAAGGAGGACAAGTGGAAATTAGAATTCCTATGGTTTTTCTTTCAAGGAGACACTAAAGGAACAAATCCTATAGTTTTCCTTTGCTCCATTCCTTTGCACCAAATTCATGAAAAGTAGTACCATAGGAAACTTTCCAATTCCTATGTTTTTCATTCACTTTTCCTTTCAAGCACTGGCGATTCTAGTAGGCAGGCTTGAGCAAGGAAAATCCTACACTAAAAAATGTTTTTGTGCTACTTCTATTACTTTGGACCCAGGCCACTGCCATACTAGCTCAACTCCCAGGCCCATCGACAAACGCACAGCTCAAACGCGCAAAGATAAATAATGATGGCGTTCAAGAGAGTCCATCACGGATAGCTAAGTTGCCAGGTACCTCACTGCTTGTCATATAGTAGGATAAAATAATCGTATTTCCCATTACCACGAGTGCTCAGTGGACTATATATATAACATGTAGAGTAAAAAAGAGATGCAACAAGTGTACAACCTCTATGGCGAAGCCATGTCGATCTCAGTGTGATTGGGTTGGCCGGTGAGGATGCTCCGGTTGACTTGGCTGTCGGAGGAGGGGAAGAAGATCTTAGGAGTCTGGAGATGGAGCCCGAGGTACTGCTCCATTGTGATGGAGGGTTTTGTCGTTGGAGCAGCTCCGGTGAGTTGTACGACGCCGAGGCTGAAGCAGGACAAGAGAGACAACGTTAACCTGAGTGGAATTCCAATAGCGTCTCCAATACATGACGTAAAATACATAACCACAAAGTGCTAGATGTAAAATACATCAGCCGCTCATCTCTGAACTTAACTGTCGAAACTGAATTTAACTGTCGAAACTGAACTTAATTGTCAAAACTGAATTTTGCTGTCGAAACTGAATTTTGCTGTCGAAACTGAACACACTATCAAGGTGAGGCTACATGTCGGTCGACTGACTTTTTCATCTCTGGTCAGTCGATTTTGCAGCCATTGGATACGAAATCAAGGGCCTGTGGTTCATCTTCAACCTCCACCCCCTGAGCCGCCAGCCACCACCGGCCAAACAGTAGCCCCCCACTGCCCGCGGCCGGCGGTACGCTCCCCCGCCCGCCCCGAAGACACTCCCCACCACCGGTGCGCCGCCGCCCCGGCCATTCCTCTAGCCCCCCTCGTGCCGATCTTTTTCTCTGGCGATCCCCACACCCCACCCCGCCAATGCCCCGCCACCGCCGGGGACCACCGCCCCCACCCTGAACCCTAAGATAGATAGTGGGGTACCTCTCCAGTGAGCCCCCCTCCCCGTTGGGGTTGGTTCTTCCTTCACCCCCCACCCCCTGAAAATCGTATGACCTAAAAGTCGATTCAGTCGACTGAAGTGTAGCTAAATAGGAGCAACATCGCAAGAAAGAGCAAGAGCGAGAGCAACAGCGCGAGCAAGAGCAATAGCAAGAGCAGACCAGGTAGGGGACCGAGAGCAAGAGCAGAGCAGCAGTGCGAGCGAGAGCTAAAGTAGCAGCAACTCCTACTAATGTGGACGTTGCCACCGAGGAAGCGACACGGTGGAGGAAGTGCCTGGCGACGCCGCCATGGATGGATCCGTGCCGTGTCGGCTCGGGACCGAGCGTCGGCAGCACCTTGAGATCGAATCAAGAAGAAAATGCGGCGATTAGTGTACAACCTCTTTGGTGGCGTCGATTAGGCCACAGCTTCATCCGAGGAAACGGTGATGATGATGCTCTTCCAGTGGTGCAGGTGAAGACAGCAGCGTGGGAATGGAGGTGGCGTGAAAGACGAGGGGAACTGTCGGTGTCAAAACCGGTGGATCTCGGGTAGGGGGTCCCGATCTGTGCGTCTTAGGCTGATGGTAACAGGAAGCAAGGGACACAATGTTTACCCAGGTTCGGGCCCTCTCGATGGAGGTAAAACCCTACTTCCTGCTTGATTATATTGAAGATATGTGGAATACAAGAGTAGATCTGCCACGAGATCGTAGAGGCTAGATCCTAAGAGCTAGCCTATGATGGTATGATTGTAAATGTGATCGGCTTTCTAAGGACCATCCTCTCCGGTTTATATAGACACCGAAGAGCTAGGGTTTACATGGAGACGGTTACAAGGAAGGAAACATAATATCCGGATCGCCAAGCTTGTCTTCCATGCAAAGGAGAGTCCCATCCGGACACGAGCCGAAGTCTTGAGTCTTGTATCTTGACGCTTCCATAGTCCGGATGATGAACATAGTTTGGCTGTCCGGATACCCCCTTATCCAGGACTCCCTCAGTAGCCCCTGACACCACCGAGGATGCGGGTCTAAGCTGCAATCGCCTAGATGCCCAAGTAAGTAACTTCAAAGCTGGACACTTCATTTATATTTATCATAACCTTTATTCTGAAAACCCTGCCGTGGCCAGGAATGGCTTAACAAGGCGGAGAGAATTAGGTGTCCGGCGCCACTTCCTGAAGGATCGCCTGGTCCCACTATTGCCAAGATTCTCGGGCCGGGCGCTCAGCAAAATCCCTTCAGGGAAAGGCGAAGGAAAGGGCAGTGAAGCCAAACTTCACGCGTTATGCATCCAGACCGGGGAAATCGCTACCTCTCCTATGGAGGATAGCCAGAAAGGGAAGGTCAAAGCCTCCTCCCCGCGCGGGAAGAAGAGGGCCGCCTTCGAAGATTTGGAGGCGGAGACGCCCAAGCAAGGGAAGAAAACATCGCTCGAGGGCTTTGCCGCGACGGGCATCCTCACCGCGCCATGCCCACCAGGGGGCAGCCCTCCAACGAGCCGTAAGTTATTCATTAATTCAAAAAGTGTGGTGTTACTCCAAGATCCATAACCAGGACTTTGTCTTTTGTAGTCCGGCGAGCAGCTCTTCTCAATAGAGTTCATCGTCGGGGGACCTTCGTCCGGAGATGATGGAGAGTGAGAGTCCACCCACCTCTCCGCCTTACAAAGCGGGCGACACAGAGGTGTCATCACGGAGGAGTCCGGATCTGCTGAAGCCGGAGGCTAATACGTCAGCCGCCCTAGGCTGGAGCGTTTAGCTCCCACGTGGGGCGATGAGAAGGGTCCGGCGCAGCTTACTGTCCGGCCGGACGTACTGACGGGTCGTTTGGAGTGAGCCGCGCTCTCGGAGGAGCACCGCTCCTTAATGGGCATGGTGCTCATAAAGGTTTCATCCGCCACCAGCGGTTTGAATGAGGCATTTACAAGCCTGCTCAAAGGCTCTGAGGTATGTAGTAAAAAATGCACAACTTTTTGGTTATGAAGCATGCGCTAGGTGTGCTCCCTATAGATAGTAGCCCCTGAGACTCTGGTTGCCCGCCGTAGGCGGAAAACGGGGGATCATATACTAATGGCTGCGCCGTACATGTGCGCAGGTATACAAGGGTTTGGCAGCCGACCAGTCTTTTGAAGCTGCCGAACTAAGGAGGCAGATCGGATCAATAGATGCTAATATCATGCTGGTGAATAAGCGGCTGGAGGAGTCACAGGGTATGTGCTTGGCTTCCCTTATTATGATGTATAGGGAAATGTAAGAGGGGCTGTCGGTGTCAAAACCGGCGGATCTCGGGTAGGGGGTCCCGAACTGTGCATCTAGGCGGATGGTAACAGGAGACAAGGGACACGATGTTTTACCCAGGTTCGGGCCCTCTTGATGGAGGTAAAACCCTACGTCCTGCTTGATTGATATTGATATTGTGGATGTTTACAAGAGTGGATCTACCACGAGATCAAGGAGGCTAAACCCTAGAATCTAGCCTATGGTATGATTGTTGTAATGGTTGTTGTGTCCTACGGACTAAAGCCATCCGGTTTATATAGACACCGGAGAGGGCTAGGGTTACATAGAGTCGGTTACAATGGTAGGAGATCTACATATCCGTATCGCCAAGCTTGCCTTCCACGCCAAGGAAAGTCCCATCCGGACACGGGACGAAGTCTTCAATCTTGTATCTTCATAGTCTTGGAGTCCGGTCGATGATGATAGTCCGGCCAATGATAGTTCGGCCGATGATGGGTATCCGGCTATCCGGACACCCCCTAGTCCAGGACTCCCTCAGTAGCCCCCGAACCAGGCTTCAATGACGATAAGTCCAGCAGGTGTGTAGTCTTTGGCGTTGCAAGGCGGGTTCTCCTTCAAGTTCCATGTACCTGCCGAACAGTGTCCGACTTCCTCATCAATGTTGCGTTTCTTGGCTTCCACGCCCAATAATGGCCTTCTTCCACGCATCGCACGAATGCGAAAAGCCAGGGTGTCTTTTATGTTTTACCCCCTAGTTGTGCGAATAATCTGCCTATAAGAGAGGCAAGAATCCAGATCCAAATCACACCATCTTCCTCCCGCGAATACTCATCGGAGCGCTTTCGACCAAGAATCCATTCCAACATGGACCGTCAACGCGGCTCCTCTTCTCGCGCTCCCAGCCCTCTGCCAGGAGATTGGAGGAGATGCTCTGTTCCGCACAACGAGCTGGTGAAGCTCCAATCGGGGGGATATCTCCCTCCGGCCTTCATGGTTCCGGTTCGAGCCGGACTGGCCACCTACAAAGGTGGGAAGCAGGCGGAGGCTACCCTAAGTCCCAACAAAGGGGAGCGGGTATGCTTCGTCCCCTATCTGATAAGGGGACTCGGATTTCCTGTACATCCGTTCCTCCGCGGGCTCCTGGAGTTCTACGGACTCCAGCTTCATCACCTCACGCCTGCCTCGATCCTGCATATTGCGGGTTACGTAGCTCTTTGCGAGCTATTCCTGGGCGTCGAGCCCCATTTCACGCTGTGGAAGAGGTTGTTCTGCCTTGTACCCCGCTCTCACGAGGGGTCCATATATCAAGTGGG
This sequence comes from Triticum dicoccoides, assembly GCF_002162155.2. Lineage (NCBI taxonomy): Eukaryota > Viridiplantae > Streptophyta > Magnoliopsida > Poales > Poaceae > Triticum > Triticum dicoccoides. Next base: position 662,754,335 of record NC_041391.1, on the reverse strand, counting down.
CGGCGCCGAAATATGGCGCATTGCCGGGACCGGATATCCATCCGGAACCCCTAAGAAGGCGTCCGAAGACTGGCCTTCGGAATGGTTTTATATAGAAGACGCTCCGCTGCCGGACCCTGTTCGGATCGGCCTCCCGGAGTTTAGTAATGCTCCTCTGAAGAAACACCTTAGTTGGCGCCCGCGGAGCCCCCAACTGGGCCGGATAAGAGCGTCCATTATTTGATGGGCCGGATAAGGTTACTAGCCCATTCCGGGTTGACCATGATTGGAGTCATGGCAACATGCATTATGCGGGGGGTGCAGCCACTACAATACAGGGGCCACCCCATGTGGGATTTCAATGGGGAGGACGATGCCACCCGTCATGGCCGCAAAGGGCCGGATTCGACCGAAGACCTGGTGAAGATCCTGTCCGGCCTGTATAAGGGGGAGAAGGAGGATTTCCTTCGGACGAACCTGTTAAATGGGTTCTCCATGAATAATCCCCGGCCTTGGGTAAGCGAACACTCCGCGTGTCCAACCCATGCTTTTGAAACTCGAGTTTCTTTATATTGTGTTCTTTTTTCGACGCAGGAGCTGCGTCGGGTGGTGGAGGACATGCTAAGTCCAGCTCCGCAACCCGAGGATCCAGAGAGATCCCGAGATCCGGCCTCCAAAGAGGATCCGGACATAGAGGTGGAGCTAATCGACGGGGTGTTCCACCAGCTCAGCATGGATAATGCTTTAGTCGCCATTATGGCCGACTATCCCGGACTATATCCGGCTCCCCAGGTGATTGTGACCGAAGTCCTGACACCGTCATTCCTTCCTTTCTTATTTCTGACCACCGTACATGATGGTGCTGTGCAGGAGGCGCCTCTAGGGCGGGAAGCCGAGCCCGCGGCGGCTGACCAACAAAGGCCAGTCCAGACCAGTAGGCGGAAAAGGAGCGCGACGCGGACTGAAACGTCGCCGCAAAGGTATAGCTCACAATTCATTATTTGGAGCAACGTTCCTAGGGAGCGTTTGAGTGCTCATGACTTTTGTAGGAGAAAAAGCGCCCGCTGGACTGCGGGCGTAGAGATTGCCAATCCGGTCTCTACCAGCCAAGCTCCAGCGCCTGGTCTGGAGGGGGAGGCGAGCGCAAGGCGCGAGCCGGATACTCCTCCAACGGGGGATGCCGACAGACTGTCCGCCACCAAATCTAAGGTGGAGAGCGCCATGAACCACAGGCGCCGCCGGACAGTATTTCGTGACGCGTGCTTCTCCCCCGAGGCGTTAAATGCCTTTAACGCGGGGGACGCGCACCTTCGTGCTGCTCAAGATGGTTTTACCAGAGCCACGGAGCAGTATGTAAAAGACATATGGGTAAGAGAGTTTAATAGTTATATATGCCAGTAGCCCCCGAGACTTAAAGTAGTTGTATTAACTGATTTAAGGATCATTTGAACTATAGGATCTTACAAAGAAGAATACCCAACTGTCTCAGGAGCTGCAAGAGTGTAAGGCCCAACTTGAGGCCGCACTCGCTGCCACAGGAGGAAACACAGGGACCTCTCCTGGTAACACATTATTTTAAAAAAGATATGTAGTGTGTGGCCTGTGCACAAGTCTGATAATGACGTTGCAGGTGCTGCCGGACAAGATTCGGACAGGCAAGAACTTCTGCGCCAGCTGAAGGCCGGCGAGAGGGTGCTGCATAAGGTGCAGCATGAAAGGAACAAGCTCCAGGATGCCCATGCCCAGCTTGGAGAAGAGCTGAAAGGCGTTCGGGCCGAGCTGTCTAGCTCCGTTAAGGAGAATCAGCGGCTTCGTCGTGGCATCTATAGTAAGTGCTTGAGCGAACTCCTTTGAAAAGAAGAGTTCGGCGAGGAAGTCAATTGACAAAATATGTCTGTAGGTATACTCACAGGTCGCCCTGCGGAGGAGATGCCCGTATCAACGGGTGATCAACTTCCCGAGTTGTTGCAAATGATCGAACGAGTTCGGCAGGCAATGAGCGGCGTCATCCAGGCTTTATGGCCAGCCTTCTCCCTACCCGAGGGCCTTGGGGAGCTTGCGGAGAAGCTTCAGGGAGTGCGGCAGCGCTTCCATTTATGGAAGATTTCAGCCTGCCGCCAAGGTGCCAGGGATGCCTGGGCCATGGTGAAGACGCGGTACAAGAAGGCGGATCCCAACCACATGGCCGAGGTCGGACCTGTGGGGCCCGATGGGAAGGAGATCCCTGTGAGTTTAGTATACGGCCAAGTAGAGTTGGCCGCTAAATTTTCCCAACAAGACTGTAAATTAGACAGCCTGTTAGACGGGATTGAGGAAGAATACAGTCAGTCGATTTGACAATGTATTATAAAATGACATGTAAAATGCCTTCTAGCCGGATTGTAGATTGTTTGTCTTTGCCGACCTTTTCGCTTCGACCTGGGGACCCTAGAGTCCGGAGTGTGTCCGAATACCTTCTCGGTTATGAAACAACCGGGGTATGCATGGAGACCAGGCGTAGGGGTCATTAGTGCTTTATCAGACAAGTGCCCAACTAGTTATGTTATATTACATGGTTAGTAAGAAACATCTTCCAGGGAGAATAGTTCCGTTAAGGGTTCCTTTCCTCTGGGGGAGGCATGCCCTAAAGTGCATGTCCGGACTGCGAAAAAAAGCAGAAAAACATCTGGGGGTAGATAAATAAGTAGGTAAGAAATCATCTTTCAATTCACCGACCGAATATTCCCTTAAGAATGCTAGCTTTCGGCTTCACCCAGTCTGAGGTACACATCCGGCTGACCCGACAGTAACAATCGCAGAGGTGCTCCCTTTACCTCCTAGCCGAACAATCGGGAACGTAGGGGTAAGCATAGGAGCCAGGCAACCCAGCTTGGCCAAAACTTAAGTCATATCGATGCATATAATGGTGAATGAAAGGTACATGTGGAAGCTTGACACATGTGCTGGGCATGAAGCCCTTATAATTAAGCTTCTGGTAAAGAAGCCCCCAGGTATAATGAGTGCGGATGGCACATCAAGTTTGTGTGAATAATGCGCAAGTAAGCCCTTAAGGGCTTTTTAGTAAAAGGGTTAAGAGAAGAAAGGGAAACAAAAGACAGCTGAAGTGTAAAAATTTGAACGGGGGAAGGGGACGAACTCTTACTCCGGTGCTAGGCATAGAATCTTCGGAGGCGGGCTTTGTTCCATGGGTTCGGCTCGAGTCGGTTGTCCGACGCATTTCGTAGACGGTACGCTCCGCCGGTCAGGACTTGATCGATAATGAAGGGACCCTCCCATTTGGGCTTGAGCTTGTCCTTTTTCTTGTCCGGCAGGCGTAGAACTAGTTCTCCAACGTTGTAAGTCTTGGACCGTACTTCTCTGCTTTGATATCTTTGAGCCTGCTGCTGATAGAATGCATAATGAGCCTTGGCGACGTCGCGTTCTTCCTCAAATGCGTCCAAGCTATCCTGCCGATCCAGCTCGGCCTCTCTTTCTTCATACATGCGCACTCGAGGTGAGTCATGAATAATGTTGCAGGGCAGAACTGCCTCTGCGCCGTACACCATAAAAAATGATGTGAATCCGGTAGTACGGTTGGGCGTTGTCCGCAGCCCCCAGAGTACGGAGTCGAGCTCCTCTACCTAGTGCGTGTCAGATTTCGTAAGTGACCGCACTAGTCTGGGTTTGATGCCGCTCATTATTAGACCATTTGCTCGTTCCACTTGACCGTTGGTTTGAGGATGATAGACTGAAGCGTAATCGAGCTTAATGCCCATATTTTTGCACCATGATTTAACCTCGTCGGCCGTAAAATTCGTGCCGTTATCGGTGATAATGCTGTGTGGGACGCCAAAATGGTGTACTACCCCGGAGATAAAGTCTATCACTGGTCCGGACTCTGTCGTTTTGACTGGTTTGGCCTCTATCCATTTGGTGAACTTGTGGGTTCCCCCTTTAAGGGGTCCAACCATGTCAAGCCCCCAGACCGCGAACGGCCAGGTAATGGGTATAGTTTTGAGGGCGGTGGGTGGCATATGGCTCTGATTAGCAAAGAGCTGACAACCGACGCATCTTTGGACTAAGTCCTGAGCATCTGCCCGGGCCGTCGGCCAATAAAATCCTGTACGGAATGCCTTTCCTACGAGGGCCCGGGCTGCTGCGTGGTGTCCACCTAGTCCGGCATGAATTTCAGCCAGGAGGTCTCGCCCTTCCTCTTCGGAGATACACCTTTGAAGGACTCCGATTGTGATTTTCTTATAAAGTTCTCCCTCGTGGACCTTGTAGGCTTTAGATCGCCGAACTATGCAGCGGGCCTCATTTTGGTCTTCGGGAAGTTCCTGCCTAAGTAAGTAGGCCAGGAATGGTTCTGTCCACGGGGCGATTACGGCCATTATGTCGTGGGCCGAAGGTGTTATTTCAGCGGCGGAATTGCCGCTTATGTCAAATTGCTCTGTGTCGGTTGGTGTGGCTGCTTTCGGTTTGTTATTTCCGGACTCCTCTTCCCATAGTACGGATGGCTTGAACAGCCGTTCCAGGAAGATGTTTGGAGGGACAGCGTCACGTTTTGCGCCGATGCGTGCCAATACGTCGGCCGCTTGGTTATTATCCCTGGCTACGTGATGGAATTCGAGTCCGTCGAACCAAGCTGACATTTTTAGGACAACATTGCGATATGCTGCCATTTTTGGATCCTTGGCATCAAAGTCTCCATTTATTTGGGATATTGCGAGGTTTGAATCCCCGCACACCTCTAGGCGTTGGATGCCCATGGAGATTGCCATCCGGAGACCATGTAAAAGGGCCTCGTATTTGGCTGCGTTGTTGGAGTCCATGTACATTATTTGAAGTACGTATCGGAGTGTGTCCCCGGTCGGGGACGTCAATACGATGCCAGCCCCCAGTCCGGCCAACATTTTAGAGCCGTCGAAGTGCATAATCCAATTGGAGTATGCGCCGTACTCTTTAGGGAGTTCGGCTTCAGTCCATTCAGCGACAAAGTGAGCCAAAACTTGTGAGTTTATAGCTCGCCGAGGTTTGTAAGTTATATCGAAGGGTAAGAGCTCAATGGCCCATTTTGCAATCCTTCCCGTTGCGTCGCGGTTGTTTATAATGTCGTTAAGTGGTACTTCGGAGGCCACTGTTATCGAACATTCTTGAAAGTAGTGTCGGAGCTTCCGGGATGCCATGAACACCGCATACGCTATCTTCTGATAGTGCGGCTAACGGGACTTGCAGGGGGTTAACACAGTAGATACATAGTACACTGGTTTTTGAAGAGGGAATTTATGCCCTTCTGTCTCTCGTTCGACGATGAGTACCGCGCTTACAACTTGACGCGTTGCCGCGATGTATAACAACATTGGTTCACCCAGGTTGGGCACAGCCAGGACCGGATTCGTTGCCAATATGGCCTTTATTTCTTCGAGTCCGGCGGTGGCAGCATCCGTCCACTCGAAGTGTTCGGTGTGCCTGAGGAGGCGATAGAGGGGCAATGCCTTTTCTCCTAAGCGGGAGATAAAGCGGCTGAGAGCCGCCACGCATCCAGTCAATTTCTGGATCTATTTGAGGTTTTTTGAAATATCTAGCTGTGATAGAGCTCGGATCTTGGCCGGATTTGCTTCAATTCCTCTACCGGATACAATGAAGCCCAAGAGCTTTCCGGCTGGTATGCCGAAAACGCATATTTCCGGATTCAGCTTAATATCATATGCTCGGAGGTTGTCAAATGTGACCCTCAAGTCGTCTACTAGAGTTTTGACGTGTTTAGTTTTGACGACTACGTCGTCTACGTATGCCTCTACTGTTTTGCCGATCTGGGTAGCCAGACATGTCTGAATCATGCGCTGATATGTTGCGCCGGCGTTTTTAAGTCCGAAGGGCATCGTGTTGAAGCAGAATGGTCCATATGGAGTAATGAATGCCGTTGTGGCTAGATCCGCTTCTGCCATCTTGATTTGATGATAGCCGGAGTATGCGTCCAGGAAGCACAATGAATCGTGCCTTTGCTTTTTGATTTTTGTGTCCGGTGCATGAGTGTAATGCACCCTTTTGTTGCGGACTAGGGTTGTATTCGGGGCCGGATTGTCCCAAAATTCATTTTCGGTTTTCCGGACACTCTCCATCGCACAGTATTTTCGTACTATGGACGCCAGGTCGGCAAAGCGTGTAATTTCACGACGGCTGACGGCGTTCAAGATTCCCTCGTCCGTGCAATTATTGCAGAAAATTGAGATTGCGTTTTCCTCTCGGCAGTCCTTTATCCTGTCCATAACCAGGAGGAATCTGGCCCAGTAGTGATGTACTGTTTCAGCGGGCTCTTGCCGGATTAGAGATAGATCGCATATGTCTGGGCGCTTGGGCGGAATTAAATCCAGAACCCCACCCATCTCAGGGCTCAAGGGCCGAGAAGTTTCCGAATTTGGAAGCTTGGAAAGTGGAACGTTGTCCAACGAGTCCGGTACGATGCCTGACTTTATGTTCAACGCTTGATCGAAATCCGCTCCTCCGCGGGAATCCGGCATGGAGGGTTCGGTAGCCCGGAGATGACTAGTTTTCAATATGGGAGAAGGATCGTCGCGATGTTCCTCTACCACCGTGACGTGGTGGGTAACCTGGGGAGAGTTTATATCTCTCAGATCGGTTTTAAGCCCGATCTGATTGTAGTCGGTAGCGACTCCCAGGGCGGCGATCCGATCCAAGACTTCGTTTACAGACGAGAGCTCTGCTGGATCTAGCTGCTCGGCGAATTCCGAGTTGACGTGAAGATTGCTCTCGATGACCCAAGAGGTCATCGTTGAAGCGGTGGCCGGACAGGCGGTCATAAGAAAACTTCCTAGCCGGATAGTTTGGCCGGCGGCCAGGGCTCCATTGGCGAAGATATCGTCCTTGAAGATGGGAAGAGGCATCCCTCCTATCGGTGATGGCACAGAGGAACTCTCAATGAAAGCACCAATGTCGGTGTCAAAATTGGCGGATCTCGGGTAGGGGGTCCCGAACTGTGCGTCTAGGCCGATGGTAACAGGAGACAAGGGACACGATGTTTTACCCAGGTTCGGCCCTCTTGATGGAGGTAAAACCCTACGTCCTGCTTGATTGATATTGATATTGTGGATGTTTACAAGAGTGGATCTACCACGAGATCAAGGAGGCTAAACCCTAGAAGCTAGCCTATGGTATGATTGTAAGGGTTGATGTTGTTCTGTCCTACGGACTAAAGCCATCCGGTTTATATAGACACCGGAGAGGGCTAGGGTTACATAGAGTCGGTTACAATGGTAGGAGATCTACATATCCGTATCGCCAAGCTTGCCTTCCATGCCAAGGAAAGTCCCATCCGGACACGGGACGAAGTCTTCAATCTTGTATCTTCATAGTCTTGGAGTTCGGTCGATGATGATAGCCCGGCCAATGATAGTTCGGCCGATGATGGGTATCCGGCTATCCGGACACCCCCTAGTCCAGGACTCCCTCAGGGGCAAAATATAAATGCCATGTGGTTGCACTGCAGATGGTGCTGCTGCCATGCAGGCCCTGAGGGCGGAGCTTGATCTAGCCAAGGAACAAGCTTGGGCTAGCAATGCGGCTGCCCTAAAGGCGGCCGAGGAATTGAGAGCCGAACAGGCTGCTCATCGCTGAAGCAAAGAAAAGATAGCCGAAATAGCTGGGGAATTAAAGAATGCCACCGACCGGTACACACTTCTTGAAAATGAGAGTAAGGCTAGTTCGGCCGAGCTGGACAAGGCACTTAATGCCGCCAAGGAGATGCAGACCGAGATCCGCAGTATGCGGGAAGAACTTCAACAGGCCAACAAAATCGTGGCTGGGGGCTCATACTTGTTGCGGACGAAGTTCTTGGATCCCAAGTATGCTCCCGTGGCGGGGCACTTGAGTCCGGCAGACGCGTATGCAGATTTGGCGAATAGTACAGCTGACACTGTCAAGTTCTTCGAGGGTCAAGGCGATGAAGAGGTGGAGAAGATTTTTTGGTCGCAGTTCAATGCTCCCACTCACCCGCTGCCGCTAAATGAGAAGGTGGCTGCTATAGCGGAGCTCCACAGGCTGTCCGGGCTGGCAATGTAGTCTGTAATAGACCATCTTTGGCTGAAGGGGCCTAAGCCGGACAACTATTTTGGTTTGGTGCAGCAGTTCCTTGGAGCCGTGTCTCGGATTGATGCCATTAAGAGGTCGGCGTGCATGGAGGGTGCGCGGACGGCACTGGCCCGCGTTAAAGCCTATTGGACGGATATGGAGGCCACTGTAATAGCGACCCAGGATCCGGCGGGAGGCCAATATCCGGCCGAGCACTACTTGGCGCAAGTCACGGAAGGTGCCCGCCTAATAGAGGCGCAGTGCCCGAAGAATGTTTCATTCGAGTGATAAGTCTAATCATTGTAGAGAACAATGTTTTAGTTTAATTATGAGGCTATGTTTATACTTTTGCCCGAAAGTATGATTGTTCCCCCTATGCGGCCGTTCTTATATGTATAAGTAGTCCGAAAGATAGCAGTCGTTGGCTTCAGCCCCCACGCATGTAATGCGGGGGTGTTCGCGAAAAAAATATATGCTTAATCACACTTGATCCAACGTCTTGGTCAATGAAGGAGGTGATCGCACGTCGAACTAGGCAACCGGACTATATAGCTGTAACATTTTCGCTTAGCCATGGGAGTATAATAATGGGGCTACTATGTGGCCCCTGGTACCTTAGCGTGCATCCGAATACGGGCGCGTGTGTACATGGCCGTCAGGGTGTGCATTCGGTTTTTTCGGTTCGATTCGGGTCAATTTATACAGTTTTTGGTTTATACGGTTTTTATACTTGGTTTATACGGTTTTATACGTAGATACGGTTCGGTTTCGGTAATAACCATTTACTTTCGGTTCGGTTTCGGTAATAACCAAAATAACCAAAGTTGACGCGAATTTGTATACAACAAAAATTTATTTGGTCACACACTTTCGTTCATGACATGTATGTAGGTTAGATATTCTTGTGAGAAATGTGTATGTAGATTGGGTAATTAGATGACATGATTTAGTTGTATGCATTAGGTAGCAGCAGATACGAGGGATTAGGTAGGTGTTGGAGGTCCACATGATTTGGTCTTGATTAAATGGCAGTAGATATGATTTATTAAATGAGGGAGGAAGCAGAAAATGGAATGATAGAAAAATCTTGCACCTCCACGCGGTCACGAGCCTCAACCCAGGCCAATCCTTCCTTTTTTTGAGCGATGAACTCCCTTTTTTAGCGATCAACTGCCTGGGATGACACCGCGCGTGGTGGATCGCTAGACAAAGTGGCCGAATGGTGAATGGGCTAGATACTTTGAGCCCAAATAAACATCGCATGTGATGTGCCCTGGTTCTGGTTGGTTCAAGCTGTAGAGATTTAGTACCACCTCGCCTATTGAGCTGCAGCGGGATGAGCGGATGGCTATAAAAGGAAGGGTGGTGAAGGGCTCAGCTCATATTCTCGCACACAGATGCGAACTTCGGTTATTTCAGTTTAACCGAATGGTTTTCGGTTTCTAACCGAAAAAACCAAATGCTAAATGGTTTCTAGAATTGAAAACTGAAACTGAAACCGTAACCTGAAAAAACTGGAAATTCGGTTCGGTTTGGTTTTTTTGGTTCGGTTTTTGGTTTCCGGTTCGGTTTTGCACAGGCTGACATGGCCGGGAAACAACCCTTCGTTAATGTGGAGGAATCTTTAGGGATTTTGGTGAGTCTTTGAGTGGTTGAACAGTCTCTCGCTATATCATGACGGTCAGTTTTCAGCTTTCTCTACTGAGGTTCTCATCTGGAATAACCAGGGCACAATCGCAGTAGTTCTCCTTTGGCCTGCCTTAGCCGGATGATAGCGGAATGTAAGGCGCAAACCCAGGAGCTGGGCAAACCCAACATTTGACCAAAGACATGATTCGGAGCTGATGCATATAAGGCCAAACTCGTGACGCCGAATACTCCAGAGGGTATTCGGTCTTTTGTAAAAGAAGATAGTCTGACAAGAGCCTATTGTACACCCTTTATTCCTAGGTACGTGCAATTTAGTCCACCGTGGCCAAATGCCAAAAACGGCAGTATCCTCTGTGGGTATAGAACCCATGGGATGGTTTAAACAACAAGAGGCGGTAGAAAAGGTTTACACATGGGCTTAATCTAGAAAGAAACCTATTGCACGGGGCCCTGTTGCACGTCTGTGCCTTTATCCCCGTTGTGCCGTATCCTGGAAGGGTATCGCGCGAACGTTGTCTGTAAAAAAAGACTTGTAGGAGGGTTCAACGTAAGTATGCGATTAGTAATAAAAGTGTAAGCTATTGGCCTGCCAATAAGGTCGAGCCGAGCGTGGGGCTGTATTGAATATATGCAGCCCCTGGTTTCCATTATGGGATTACATATACGGTGCCCTGTTTGAATTTTATCCGGGCGACCGGACTCGTCTAACCGTGTCTGCGGTCGTAATGACCAATCATGTTTTCTAATACTGGAGGACGCTTATAGTCCGGCCGCCAGGGCCGTCGCGTACTCCTCTGCGCGTGAAAGGCGCTCTATGAGTCCGCTAACGGTGATGACGCCACGTGGACTGGACATCTTGATTATAAGGTGGCCATAGTGTGGCAGTGCGTTGAAGCGGGCGAAGGCCGTTCTTCCTAGCAATGCGTGATAGCTGCTTCGGAAGGGTGCGACAGTAAAGAGCAGCTCTTCGCTTCTGGAGTTGCCTGGGGAGCCGAATGTTACTTCTAGCACGACGGAGCCCCTGGCGCAGGCTGCAACGCCTTGTATCACCCCTTCAAAAGTGGTGTTGCTTTGTTTAATTCTAGATGGGTCTATCCCCATTCTGCGGACTGTGTCTTCGTATATTAAATTGAGACCACTGCCGTCGTCCATGAGGACACGGGTGAGATGGTATCCGTCGATTATTGGGTCAAGCACCAAGGCCTATGATCCTTCTTGCCAAATTGTAGTTCGGCCATCCATGTGATCGAAGGAGATCGGACGGGACATCTAGTGAGACGTGGGTGCGATAGGCTCTACATCGTGCGCTTCTATGGGCGCGCGTTCATGCCTTCTCATGGATGTGTAAGTCGCGTGGATCATATTTACTGTTTTAACCTCTGGCGGGAATTTTTTCTGTCCCCCAGTGTTCGGCTGGTGAGGTTCATCCTCTTCTTCGCTTGGTGTGTCCCTCCCCTTGTGTTCGGCATTTAATATGCCGGGCTGCTTGAAGACCTAGCACTCCCTATGGGTGTGGTTCGCAGGTTTCTCTGGGGTGCCATGAATTTGGCATAGTCTGTCTAGGACTCTGTTTAGACCGGACGGTCCATCTTTACTGCCTTTGAATGGCTTCTTTTGCCGATCAGGTTGAGAGCCCCTGAATCCGGCGTTGACCATCGTGTTGTCCGGGCTCTCTTCCTTGTTTTGGTGCTTGTTTTTATTACGCCGTGGCTTCCCATTGCCATCCCTTATTTCGGATGTGCTGGGGTTGCTGGTGCCTTTACGGGCCAGCCAGCTATCCTCACCCGCGCAAAAGCGGGTCATAAGGCTTGTTAAGGCTGCCATTGTCCTTGGCTTTTCTTGGCCGAGGTGTCGGGCGAGCCATTCGTCACGGACGCTGTGTTTGAAAGCCGCCAAGGCTTCGGCGTCCAGACAGTTGACAATTTGATTCTTCTTAGTGAGGAATCTGTTCCAAAGCTTGCGGGCGGACTCTCCGGGTTGTTGGATTATGTGACTTAGATCGTCTGCATCCGGAGGCCGGACATAAGTCCCTTGGAAGTTGGCCCTGAAAGTGTCTTTGAGTTCCTCCCAACTCCCAATTGAGTTTTCGGGGAGGCTTTTCAACCAGTGTCGAGCCGGTCCCTTCAACTTGAGGGGAAGGTATTTGATGGCGTGGAGATCATCCCCACGAGCCATGTGAATATGCAGGATAAAATCCTCTATCCAGACCCCTGGGTCTGTCATGCCGTCGTATGCCTCTATGTTCACATGTTTAAAGCCTTGTGGGAATTCATGGTCCAGTACTTCTTCGGTGAAGCACAGGGGGTGAGCAGCCCCTCTGTATCTGGGCGCGTTGTGGCATGTAGTTGGTTGTTGTTGTGTCCGGGGTTGATTCCGAACTGGCATCTGGCTTGTATGAGCATTTGGGTGACCAAAGTCCCTTGCTGGGGTGGGTCTTCTAGATCCATATATGGACCTGGCTGCACCGGCCTTCTTATCCGGATGCCCGCGTGGATCGTGCGCAGTGTCCGCAACCGCTCTGTTATGTTTGTGAAGCGGTACGTCTGGTTTCTTGGTCGGATTTTCTTTCGGTGGAACGTCCGCGTCGTCAAATTTTGGCAGTAGCTTGCGCTTTGGGTAGCTTTTCGTATGGCGGTCATCGCCATATCTTTCTTCAGTGTCTAGCACTTTATTCCATCTTCGGCTGAGCTTTTCCTGTGTGGCTTTGAGCCGTTGCTTCTGCATTTTTAGACTTCTTGCGGTGGCCATAAGCTTTCTGTGGAGGTTGTCTCGTTCCACTTGTTCGTCCGGGATGATGAATGCATCGTCGTCCAGACTGTCTTCCTGTTCTAGGGCGGCGTCATGAGCTCGTCCCTCCGGATCATTGTGTTCGGGTATTTGTTCCAAACTTGATTTGGCGTGACCAGGCTCGTCCTGCTCCATCGCTGGGTCCGTGTGGTCATTATTGCTCTTGGAGTTTGTGGGTATATCAGCCCTTATTGCGCTCTTGTTGCTATTTTTGCCATTGCTGGACTTTGAGCAGCGTCTGCGCCACCTTTTAGGCTTTTTCCCGGGTGTTTTATCTTCCGGTTTATCGTTGTCGTCCTTATTGGGAGTATCTACCATGTATATATCATGGGACCAGGTAGTAGTCCCGCGCCCTGGGGATTCTGGAACTTCTCCTGCATCGTCATCCATACTGTTGATGTCTTCGGAGCCGAAAGCATGCACATGGTTAAATCTTCGATCATGGCAATGAAGTGGGTGGTGGGTGGGCATCGAATTCCTTCATCGCCTGCTTCCCACTCGGGCCGGACATAGTTCGGCCCAGAGTCTCCTAACAAAGAGAGAGATCTTACTAAGTTCAGCATGTTGCCCAAGGGCGAGTGTGAAAGATGTCCGTAGCTGTAAACTCCATTACCGAAGCCTAGCCTGGCTCGGTTGGCTCAAGAGCGGGCGGACCGGGGCCAATAGCCGGATATGAGTCCGGGGGCCCAGGGTAACATGCCTCCACAGAGGTGGGACCTGTGTTCGGCTCCACCGCTGATGAGTGTGCGGCCCGCGGGGCGGGGTCCAGCCCTCCGTCTGTAGGCAACGCAACCTGCCCTAGATGTAGATCCAGGCTGCTTGGAGGATGATGTCCTGAGTATTTCCTAACTGCAGGTCTAGGCCGTGCTCGCCTTGACTGTCCAGCGCTCCTGGCACAGGCTCGAATCCGCCGAAGATCAAGTATCCGCAGATGTCTTCCTGGTAGATCAAGTTTCCAACCCTGATCTGGCGGCCAGGGGCGAAGCTATCGATCTACTCCAACTGGCCAAGCGAATTGGCCCGCAGTGCGAAGATGCCGAACACAAAGATCTGTCTGGGGAGAAAAATCTCACCCTGGACTGCGTTGTTGACGATTGAGGATGCCATCAAGCCTCGAAGCAACGACACAAAGGAACTCTCAATGAAAGCACCAATGTTGGTGTCAAAACCGGCGGATCTCGGGTAGGGGGTCCCGATCTGTGCGTCTTAGGCCGATGGTAACAGGAAGCAAGGGACACAATGTTTACCCAGGTTTGGGCCCTCTCGGTGGAGGTAAAACCCTACTTCCTGCTTGATTAATATTGAAGATATGTGGAATACAAGAGTAGATCTACCACGAGATCTTAGAGGCTAGACCCTATGAGCTAGCCTATGATGGTATGATTGTAAATGTGATCGGCCTTCTAAGGACCATCCTCTCCGGTTTATATAGACACCGGAGAGCTAGGGTTTACATGGAGTCGGTTACAAGGAAGGAAACATAATATTCGGATTGCCAAGCTTGTCTTCCACGCAAAGGAGAGTCCCATCTGGACACGAGCCGAAGTCTTGAGTCTTGTATCTTGACGCTTCCATAGTCCGGACGATGAACATTGTTCGGCTGTCCGGATACCCCCTTATCCAGGACTCCCTCAGGAATGTCGGGGCAGCTCCTTGGAGGTGGAGGACAGGGTGGCTGAACCGGTGGGACGACGAGATCGACGACGGATATTCATCCAGTATGGTGGATGAGGGACGTCAAGGTGTTGCTGTGGACGATGTCGTCGGGTAAGAGGCTCCGGCTGGGTGGCGGACGGAGCAGGGTGTGGGGTTTCATCGCGGGTTTTCACAACCTCGATGTACGAATGGGTGGGCGGATGGGATGGCAGTGGGGAACCATGGCTTAGGGACGCGCTTGTCCGAAATGTGGGGTAAGTTACAAAAGTACCCCCACCTATTTGAGGCGGTTCTTTCGGTTCAGGGGTACCACGGGCATTTTGCGTGTCGGGATTTCACAGGAGGTGGGAGTTTTCGTGCACGTTGTAATTTCGGAATAGCAAGGCGCGGGTTGGGATGGAGGGAGTTGTTGGAGCACAACAAGACAAAGATATATCTTAAATATTTCGGGCTAACAAGGCGCAGGTTGAAGAGGCGGGAGTTTCACAGCACGATAGACAGAGACGCTAGCTTGAATTTTCGGCATAACAAGGTGCAGCTTGAAATTTCGGGAGAACAAGCTTAACGTGTACCAAAAAAAACAATTTGCACCTCAACAAGCACAACACACACACAAACACCATTTAGACTAGAGTAAGGTACACGTGCATTGCACGCATGAGATTTGGCAACCAAATTATGAATAAATACCACATTATAGCATGTAAGCTTTGAGTCATATATGCATGATGTAGATGTTCATTTAATTCTTATAGTTCATTTCATTCAAAATCATCTAGTTCTTATAAGAAAGCTAATCTATTTTAAGATTCATGGAATTGTGCGTTGTAAGACATAAAGTAAAAACAAATAATGGCAAATCATGTAGAAAAACATTTGGGCAATTCTGATACGGAAGATTCTAGCACAAAGAAGAAGTGCTTGTGTTTTGATGTTTGTGCATTATGCTTAAGTTCAACCATGGAGTCTTCTAGATTATACATGTGGCGAAATCTGGTGGAATCTAGATGATATCCAACGGCCAGTAGTGCTCAAATTAGCCATCTTTGGACCATCGGATTCGCCTCATCCAATGACAATCTTTCAAACTTAAAGTTACCCACACACAATATAAAAAAATATAAAATATAATATATATAGGGGTATAGATATAGATATGTGATGTGAAAGCCACCCATCATCTCCAATTAGAATAGTGTGTCCATGCATGGATGCGACGTGGCCAAATGATGTCTGCCATCGATATCTCAAATTCAAATCAGTCTGACCTTGTTCAATTTGTATACATTACAACATGCTCGTTTCCAAACCACACCGCGCAGATCTTCGTTATATTCATGCATGCATGGGTTTCAAACATCAGGATCTCTTATTCAAATATTTGAATTCAACTTTACATTGATTATGACCTCACCTAGTCTTTTACACCCACACAACCGTCTTCTCTTTATAATTGTACCACTAAGTTTGTCTCGTGCATGCATGCACAAACACTACCAGTCGGCATTATCCATTGCACACATGCAATCTTTTTCTTCAGGTCGGTCTCCCATGAAGGCACACACCCACACACATCCCCCTCTCCATCATATCGGGCATTCTTTATCTCTCACGTGTGCATGCGCAATTATTGATGTTCCTCTATGTATGTGTATATATAGCTAGGTCTTTCTTAGTTTTCCACACAAACCGATCAATCGATATGTCCAGTGAGGTCTCACCCTCTTTCCCACGTCCACATCGATCAATCTATACCTCTCTATATAGGATTTACATATATAGCTAATACACCCACATTAATTATATATCCAACATCCCCCTCTCATCATCCATGCCTTCCGCTTCATCTCTCAGACGTGCGCACAATGGCGAAGAAAGGGGGCAGTAAGGGCCCTACCCCCCTAACATCACTATATATCGGGGCTAATATGAATGTGATCATAAGACAATTGCTGCTAAAAATGGTTTAAGTTCATGAATTAACCCTCCTCGTAAAGGATTAGCAATGCTTGCCCCCTAGCTCATTTATTTTTCATGGCTCCGCCACTGCTCGCAACAAAGCACGTTCTCGCCCCCTCTCTCTAAATACCGATCTTGCACTTGTGCATTCCTTCATAGTCTCCCTCCACTCGGCCCCTCGCACTATATTCTAGCCCCCCACCGGATTTTGCCACATTTACAATCTAGCAAACTCCATGGTTGAACTTAAGCATAATGCACAAACCTCAAAACAACAGTGGTTCTCTTTTGTTCTAGACTCTTCCGTATCATAACTGCCCAAACTCTTTTTCTAGTTGAATTGCCATTATTTGTTGTTACTTCATGCTTTACAATGCACAATTCCATGAATCATAAAATAATTTAAGGGCTTCTTTGATACAAAGGATTCTCAAAGGAATTTTGGAGGATTCTAATCCTTAGGAATTTTTCCTATCTTGGTTGTTTGATTCGTAGGATTGTAAATCATAGGAATTTTTCCAATTGATTCATTTGCACTAGATTTCATAGGAAACATCCCATCCAGTCAAACCTCTTTGAAAGAAGTCTGCGTTTTTTCTATGCACAATCAAACACTCATACAATCTTGTAGGATTCAAGACGACATTCCACTATAATCCCAGGTTTTTCCTATTCCCGCCTTTTGGAAATCCTATGAATCCAAGAGGCCCTAGATTTTTTATAAAAACTAATTGATTTTGAATGAGATGAACTATAAGAATTAAACGAAGGTCTACATCAGGCATATATGACTCAGAGCTTACATGCTATAGTGTGGTATTTATTCATAATTTGGTTGCAAAATCTGATGCGTACAATGCACGTGTACCTTACTAGTACTTCGAGTATGTGCAAAACACGTAAATTAGAATTCCAATGGCACGCTAAATTCATGAAGTCACGTGGCACATGTGGAGGTGTTGTCGCGACCTCCTTGTGTGGATTGATCACAGTGATGTGTTGCTGGTTCCAGAAGAATGTACTCGTGCTCCCTGAGCCATAATGTCGGTACATGCACGAAGCGAAGATGTGCACGCACGCCACGCATGCACTCATTCCCTCGCACGCACACGCGGGTACACGGGCGGACACAATTTTGTACCAAGATCCACCCCATGTGATAATTTTACGCGTGTAAAGTCGTTCACTTCATTGATGCTCATTTAATACAGCGCATGCAAATTGAGTGGACGTGAGGGCGGAAGAAAGACATTACTACTCCACTGCGAGCATGCGATTAGTTAAATCATGGGTTGCTAGTAGTACTTCCATTGGTCTCCTTCGTATTTTGTGCCAACTTTTGACAGTAACATAGTATTTATGCATTTGAGCAGTGTAGTCTACTAGAAATTTATGTTCCAATAAACTCATCGGGCACCATTTCGGGCCTCGAAACCAAAACCATCAATTAATCTTTACCATGTTCCCATCCCATTCGAAAGCCTGCTCACACCTACTAGTACGTACCAAACCTTAACATGTTCCCACTATGCAGGTACTAGTACTAGTACTAGTACTTAGGTTATAAAAAGGCGAACTACCTAACTCTCGTGGAATTATCACGCCAGATGTCCTAACAAAAGGACTTAGTCGTCGAGCCCTCGCAATGAGATTAGCTTGAAGGGGTTAAACTGGAACAAAGGACACGAGGAGTTTATACTGGTTCAGCCCCTTGCGGTGAAGGTAAAAGTCTACGATCCATTTGTTGTGGGATTGATTGATCTCGATGAGCAGGGAGCGAATCCGCTTTACCTATCTCTCGAGCTGTTGTTTCTTGTCCCTGAACCGCCGCCGGGTCGTCCCTATATATACACAGGTTGATGCTCGGCCGGTCTACAGAATCCCAAGGCTGGCTCATACAAGTGTCCGGCTCGGTTTCTTCCTTTCCCTAACTTACAATACAAGTTGTACATGTATGGCGGTTTACTACTATGGTCCCTAATCCTCCATTGGGCTCTAGGCTTCTAAGCCTCCATAGTTAAAGCGCCATGTACTTCGTCTTCATGGGTTCTTTATGAAGGACTCCTTGTGAGTGTAATCCAGACCCTCCTGTGCGGTTTAACTCAGTAATCATATCCCCAACATTAGGACCCAGATTGGTTTGAACCTGTTCATGTCAATCTTCAACTTAGAGAAATTCTGATTTGAACATTTTCATGTTGATCTTGTAAACCGCCGTGACATCCTCTTCTGTAATCGTCGTAAACCGCCGTGACATCATCTGCATAACAATGTCACATATATTCCTCTTTTATTAATTGACCTCCGAAGATCGAGGCGGCATCTGTGCCCTATATTCCCTTTTTAGGCTCCTCGATTTTCGTGCCTGTCACTTATACCTTTGCCTTTATAAATAATATCGGGGGTCCTTTCCATTCTCCCCCTTGCCTCTTCGCATCTTCTTCTTCGTCACGACCCCGAAGAGCTCGAGCATCGCCGCCGCTATCGACCTTTGCATCTACACCAACAAGGCCGCTGCATCAACCTGTTCTTGACAAGAAACACTGCGACACTCCTCCGCTGCCCCGCAGCCTTGGTAAGTACTCATCTTCCCAACTATCAGATCTGCTTTAGGGTTCCATGGTTCTTCTATGTTTCATCAGGGTTCATCGGTGCTCGTATGTTTTCCCTTACTGTCTCATTGAATCTAGACAAACCCGACATCTTCTTTTTGCGGCTGAAGCTGTAGCTTTAATCCGCCTCGCCACAATATCTCTTCGTTCCTGGATAGATCTCATCTGGACCTTTGCTGTTCTGCTATCGCCATTTTAGGGTTCAGAAAATTTTCTTTACTGAACCATGGTAGATCCAAAATTATAACACCATCTTGTGAAACCTGTTTCTGCAGCACTTAGTAAATTTCGGATATGTTTCTTCCACTGTAGGCGGTTTAACTTTTAGAAAATTATAATCCGCCAGGTACCATTAGCCCTCATGTAAACCGCCATCTTGACTTGAGCATCAATATCTGGTTTAACGTGCATACATGCTCCGATTAAATCCCCCGGTTTAACACCGGTTTATGCGCATCAATCTTGAACCATGAACCGTCATTTGAACTTCCTTTACAGTTTGTCATCAAAAATGGCCAAGCAGTTCTCTTCTTGCAATTGGGTTCCCTCCCGGATCAAAGAAGAAGAACTTACGAGGTATGTTCTGACTGGCGCTTTAGCCAAGAAGGAGATCATTCATTGGCGAGTCCCTGGCACAGAGAATCCTCCTGAACCTCAAGATGGAGAAGTGGTTGTGTTTATGCAGCATCTGGACCGAGGGTTCAACCCTCCCGGATCAAAAAATTTCTGTGATGTGCTTGATAGCTTCCAACTCCATCCTCAAGATATTTGACCGAACTCTGTGTCCAACTTCTGTAACTTCCAAGCGTTTTGCGAAGTTTACCTGCAAGAAGAATCAACTGTTGACCTGTTCAGAGACTTCTTTCACTTGAACCGCCGAACCGAGTTCACTGACGGCCCCAATACAGAGCTTGGCGGGGTATCGATTCAAAAAAGTAAAGAAGTCAATTTTCCTCATGCCAAACATCACAGCCACCCCAAGGATTGGAATCAGACATGGTTCTACTACCGGAGCACTGCTTCTGCTGATGAAAATCCTCTGTCGGGTTATCGTGCTTACCGGCTCAGCAATGAACATCCACTGCCTCAACGGCTTACTGCTAGAGAATGACAAACATATGCACCACATCTTGCTAAGCTCTAGGCTTTTATGGCAAATGGTTTAACCGGTATTGACCTTGTTCTTGCTGGGTTTCATGGGGTATCTTGCCCTTAAGCCGTCACACCAGATTAATGCACGAATATACTGGGGAAGTCAAGGATCCTCAACGGCACACTGAAATACAGATGACTAACGATGAGGTCACTGAGTCTGTCAAAAAGATACTAGATGAACTGATATCTGAGTGCAGCAAGATCGGGCTGCGTCCCTTTTATGCCTCCAACAAACCGCCAGCTGTAAGAGTTTTATCCTTCTGCTTTTAATCCGTCCTCCTTTTAACACTTTCTGATAATCTTCTGTTTATCCTTGCAGGACAAAGATCTGTTCTGGAAAAAGAAATCTCAGGATAAACCGGCTGAACCAGTGGACAAACCGGTGAGAAGCACCCCGTGCTAAGAGCAAGGCCACAAAGAGGCCAGCAAAGAAGAAAACCGCCGAGTCCTCTGATCCGCCCGAAGATGTTGATGAATCAGAGCCAGAGGTAGAACTTGACTCCCTTGGTTCATTTTTCATACATCTTATTAACAATGACCATTATCAGGATGATGCGGAAGCGCGCCATGCTGGCCATGTAGAGGTAATCTCCCTTTCCTCCAATTCCGATCTTGTGCCAGTATGAAAAGTTCGTGCGCAGTCTGAAAAGTGAAATGTTCACATCCTCTCACTCATTTGGATCCACAATTTTTTTTGAAGACACATCACCCTGAAGCTCGTCGCACAACCCGACATAGTGGCCAGCAAGTCACTTCCTCCGGTTTACCAGACACCCCAATCCGGAAGCACCGTGCAGATGTCTCTTGTAATTGTAACAAATCTTATCCCTTGGCGGGTTACTTCCGATACCCTCTTAATCCATCTGACTCGAATTATTAGGTAACTTCCAATTCATGTTCTGGCCACTCATCAACCACACAAATGCCTCCTCTCAAGACCGTCCTTGGGTGAGTATGATAATTTTAGCTTTACATCTTGCACCGGTTCACCATATTAAGCTCTGTTTGCTATTTGTAGCGCCAAAGCCCGACTCAGCAAAAAAGCAAAACTGAATACTCCCACTGAGGAGTTTTAACAGGAGAGGACCTCAGAAGGTACTGGTGGAGATATTGATATTGCTATGGATGATCCTGTGCCACAAGGTCAGGACACTTATGTTGATCCGCCAGAAATTAATCTGGCCAGTCCTCATGTTGATCCACCAAGCCCAGCTGCCAATCCACCAAGTCCAGCTGCTAATCCACCAAGTCCAGCTGCTAACCCTTCAAGCCCAGCAAGAGCCACTGCCAAACTGTCCAACGCAGATGAAATTATTGGTGGCAAGACTGACGATGTGATAATCACTGGTTTTGGCCACACTTCTCCTGGCAACCATGTCGCTTTGTCAAAGCACAGTGCCAAAGCGGAATCTGCTACTATGGAGAAAGGTAAATGGAAGACTGATTTGTCAAGCTGTGCTCATCTCAGTGCTCAGGAGCTCCATTCCGGATTTCTAAACCGCCTGTACACAAGTCGTGATTATGAAGCCAGTTTGGTTAACTTGATGAAGGAGCGCCATGAGGTAACTTTGGTTCAAACATTTATAAATCTTTCCTTGTGCTTTATATCATCTGCATTATAGCCCCCAAGGGCCGGTTTATCTCTTTAAGATGAATCGGGACTTTCTGTTGCAAAGCTCAACTTTGTTGAATTCCTTTACATCCGGTTGATCTGATCAATTAGGCATTAGCCCCCAAGTGCCAAGATGAATACTTGTATTGAGCCTTGGGACTTCAGATAACAGTTATTTAAGAAGCAATCCGCATTAGCCCCCAAGTGCCAAGTATATAACTTATTATGTGCTTGGGACTTTCGATAACAGTTATTTAAGAAGCAATCCGCATTGGCCCCCAAGTGCCAAGTATATAACTTGTTATGTGCTTGGGACTTTTTGATAAAATATCTGTTTTTTGCAGGCTGACTTGGGTAACAAAGATTCTCAAATCGCCGATCTTCAAGAAAATATCAAGTCCCAGTAAGCAAAAACTTCCAAAGCCAAGGATGAATTGAAGGGCGCTTTAACTTCCATGGAGCAATTAAAGGATGGCTTCAAAAGTGAGCGGGAAGACTGGGAAACTGAAAGGGCCGCTCTGTTAAAACGGGCTGAGGATGCTGAAGCAGCTCTTAAACCGGTGGCAGAAGAGGTCACTGGATTAAAGTGTCAGATCAATGCAATGACTTGTGCTATATTTGGTAAGTACTCTTTGCAAGAGCCTTTCTTAAACATTTGTGAAACTGCCAGTTTAACAACAAATTCTTAAACCGGTGCAGGTAGTCGTGTTGCTCATCTGGGCTCGGATATGCGATGAAGTTAAAAGCAGCTTATACTTTAATAGAACAACTATATACCGGTGCTCAAAGAGTCATCTGCGCGGCCTCATACAATAAACCGCCGCCAAGCTTGATCAAGGACACTTTAGCCAAATTATTTATGACACTTGCCTAGATAGAGGAGGTGAAGCGATCTGCTACAAGGGCTTGTGCTTTATCAGCACTGACTCAGTAGTCATATCCCCAACACTAACCAAAAATTACTCTACCTTTCCTCCTCATAAGTGCTTATTCTTCGTCTGTCCTTGCCATGGCTGGTGAGCAGAGCTCTAGGTCGAGAACTACTCATAACAAGGGAGGGACAACCAAGGCTGCAGAAAAAAGAGGGCTCGCCACCACGCAGAGACCTCGAAAGATCTCTGACGGGCAGGCGATGGCTCCTAGGAGTGCCCTAGCCGCGGAGGCGAACATGCCGAGCCGGCGGCGCTGGAGTCGTTATCCATCGATGGCATGCCCGATCAGCTCAATAAGCACCTCAATAAGCAGAAGGAGTTCATCTAAGGTTTGGTGGAGCTGGTGAAGGAGAGCCTCGACGACATGCCCGTTGAGCTTAATAAGCAGGTGGAGTTAACCGCCGGCTTGGTGATGCTGCTGAAGAAGAGCATTGCCTCAGAGAAGAAGGCGACCGGCGAAATCCTGCGACTTCGGGAGGACAAGGCGAAGCTCTGCCACTAGATCAACCTATTGAAGGAGAAGAACGCCGGCTAGAAGAAGCTGCATGAGAATAGTAGTTCCTCGATGAAGATGCTGCAGGCCCTCATCATGGAACAGAAGGAGGAGTTGGCGAAGCTCCGCATCAAGCACCCAGCTGCTGTCAAGGTACGTAATGCGACCGTGGAACAGATGATGAAGGCTCGCGTCGAGAAATCCCGCATCATGGACAGAATGAAGAAGATGGTGGAGGAGACGCGCAAGGAGATGGTGGTTATGGAGGCGATGAAGAAGCAGTTACGACTCCGCGGTGAATTAGATCATTTGGGGTGATAATCTTCCTTCTTCTTTTGCTCCAGTGTTTCATCTTTTGCTTTGGGTGTTTCGGCGCACGTGTCACGTTCTCTGCGAGACATGAATAGAACAATGCTTTTTTTTTTGAGGGAATGAATAGAACAATGCTAACAATGAGATTGTCGGTGTCAAAACCGGCGGATCTCGGGTAGGGGGTCCCGAACTGTGCGTCTAGGCGGATGGTAACAGGAGACAAGGGACACAATGTTTTACCCAGGTTCGGGCCCTCTTGATGGAGGTAAAACCCTACGTCCTGCTTGATTGATATTGATATTGTGGATGTTATAAGAGTGGATCTACCACGAGATTAAGGAGGCTAAACCCTAGAAGCTAGCCTATGGTATGATTGTAAGGGTTGATGTTGTTCTCTCCTACGGACTAGAGCCATCCGGTTTATATAGACACCGGAGAGGGCTAGGGTTACATAGAGTCGGTTACAATGGTAGGAGATCTACATATCCGTATCGCCAAGCTTGCCTTCGACACCAAGCAAAGTCCCATCCGGACACGGGACGAAGTCTTCAATCTTGTATCTTCATAGTCTTGGAGTCCGGTCGATGATGATAGTCCGGCCGATGATAGTTCGGCCGATGATGGTAATCCGGCTATCCGGACACCCCCTAATCCAGGACTCCCTCAGTAGCCCCTGAACCAGGCTTCAATGACGATGAGTCCGGCGCGCATATTGTTTGTCATTGCAAGGCGGGTTCCTCCTCCGAATAATAGAAGATTGTGAACACCAAGATAGTGTCCGGCTCTGCAAAATAAATTCCACATTCCACCATAGAGAGAATAATATATACACAAGTTCAATCTGCTGACGTTTTTTGCCGCATGACGTCACACCACTACCAAGCCATTACTTGAATTGTTTTTTACTTTACCACCTCAGCGCATTTAGCGAAGCGGTTTCCTTGGCACGTCTTGTCGAAGCAGAGATCGTGTTCGCCCTTAATCCGGGATTCTCATCAATACGGACATGGGTAACCCAACCGCGCCCGTCGCCACGCTCCCTCTATCGAAGGCGAGTCCCGGGTGGTCACGGAGACGGCTCTTGGTATTCTCCCTCTTTATAACGGGACCAAGGCTCGTTTCTTTTCCTCAATCCTCCATTGAATCCTCTTCCTGCTCCAAGTTCCAGCACCTAGAGCCCCAGATTCGAGCGCTTCGGACCTTCAATGATGTCCGGTTCCGACCTCCAGGGCCGGTGGATGCCCTCCTCCGTCACGGAGGAGGACGTGCTAAAGCTGCGGGAGGCCAAGTACCTGACTTACGAGATTTCACACAGGTTGCCTGCCAAAGAGCAGGCCATCCCCACCCCCGAGCCCAGCGAGTATGTTGTTTTTGTATCCCACCTCCGTCGGGGTTTAGGCTTCCCGATGGATCCTTTTGTGAGAGGGCTCATGTTTTACTATGGGTTGGAATTCCACGATTTGGCTCCGGAGTCCATCCTCCATATCTCCGCATTAATCTTGGTCTGCGAGGCCTTCCTCCGCGTCACCCCTCACTTCGGCCTGTGGCTGAAGACCTTCAATGTGGCGCCAAAGATGATCGGGGGGCGTCAAGCGGAGTACGGCGGGGCGGCCGTAAGTAGGAGGGCCGATGCCCCGTGGCCTGCGGGCTCCTTCCAAGAGGAGCTCGGCCTATGGCAGCAAGAGTGGTTCTATATCACCGTTCCGAGGGGCAGCAGACAAAAGCCGCCGCCCTTATTCCGCCCGGGACCTCCACGACAGTTGATGTCGTGGGTCAACCAAGGGTTCAAATGGGGGCCGTCAAAGGACGTGCCCCTACTGCAGGGCCGGATTCGAGATCTCCAGGCAAGGGAGATCGATCTGGTCGTGGTGATGCAGGTTATGCTGACCAGGCGCTACTTGCCCTGCAAACGCCGTCCTCTCCGACTATGGGAATTTAATCCGGAGGGACCACGGATTCTCCAACACTCCATGGGCAAGACACCCGTGGAGATGTACAAATTATTCTTCGGACCTCAAGTGGCGCGTTCGGAATTGACCGAGGATGCTAGCCTAAGCTGCAATCGTCCGGATACTCAAGTAAGTAGTTCCAAGTCCGAACATTCCGTTTGTTTGCCTTTTGATGATTCTCCTTATAACCCATTTCCTTCTAAACAGGAGTGGATAGCGGAAGAAAAATTGATATGGTGTCCGCCCCCCCTCCCCGAGACCGCGCCGATTTCCGTGCTGGTCCGGATGCTGGAGGTTGCGCCTCCAGAGGAAGGCGAAGGGGAAAGTGGAAAAGCTACTGCCTCCCCTAAGGAGGAAGAAATCTTCGCCAGAGGGTCCTGCTTCCGGGGAGGCCCCGGCCGAACAATCTCCCTTAAAGGATCAGCCCTCCAACGAGCCGTAAGTAGAAAGAAAGGATTTTTATAATAAGGGACATCCCTTTTAGTGCTTCTGAGGATAACTAAAGTTTTTACCTTGTAGTTCGGATCTCCGTCCTTCGCAAATGAGCTCGTCTTCGGGGGATCTTCGTCCGGAGATGATGGAGAGCAAGACGCCTCCGTCCGGGGCGCCGTCGGATAGGGCGGACGAGCCTGAAGTGTCGTCAAGGAGGGAGCCACCGGGTTTGGCGAAGCCGGATAGTGCAGCGCCAACTGGTGTACGGCTGAAGGATCTGCTTGAGAAGGCGTCTATCTCAGAAGATCACCACGCATTGATGAGTGTGGTGATTGAAAGGATTTCATCCGCCGAAGGCGGGTTGCATAATGCCGTCAGGAGTTTGCTGGCGGGTTTGAGGTACGTAAAAATGACACACCTTTTGACAGCTTTGCATATAGAATGCGCCCTGTATAGATAGTAGCCCCTGAGACTCGGTAGGTTGTTGAAAGCGACAGCGTGCCGAGGATCAAAATCGCAGGTTTAAAGTTTCACCGTGCCTATGTAGGTGGCGGATCGTCCGGGGGCCAGCCGGACTGATGAAGTTGCTGAACTAAAGCGGCAACTCACCGTTGCGGATGCGGACCTCACGCTGGTCAACAGGCGACTTGATGAGTCGCAAGGTAAGTGTTTCTGTGCGGTCACTTGGTAAGGGAGCCGAAGCCAACTTCTTACTACATGTGTGTGAAATGCAGATAGTGCCGCTGCTGTGGAGAGCCTTCGGGCTGAACTTGCTCAAGCCAAGGAGCAGGCCAGAAGGAGTAATGTGGCGGCCTCGAGGGCGGCCGAAGAGTTAGCGACCGAAAGGGCCGCACACTGCCGAAGCTGGGAAGAGATGGCCGAAATGGCCGTGAAGTTAAAAGATGCTACCGACCGCAATGAGGCTCTTGAGAAGGAGCGCCTGGCGGGGCAAGAAGGCCTGGGGAAGGCCACCGACGAAGCCAAGGATGCCCGCTCTGCAATGCGGGCTATAAAGGAAGAGCTGCGCCAGGTCGAAGACATTGTAGCTGGCAAGCCTTTTCTGCTGCGCCGAAGGTTTACGGATCCAAGGTATGCTCAGCTGGGCCAACTATGGGGTCCAGAGGACCCTTATATGGACTTAGCAGCGAGTGCGGCGGATGCCATTGTGCATTTTCGAAGCCAGAAGGATCACAAGACGGAAGAGCTGTTTTGGTCTCAATTCCATAGTCCGGAGCGTTCACTTCCGCTGGCAGACCGTTTGGCCAAGTGGGCTGAGCTGAATAGGTTGTCTGGGCTTGCCATGATGGATATCGTGACCAATGTCTGGCCGGATAGGCCCAAGCCGAAGAGTTACTTTGGCTTATTGCAGCAATTTCTTGGGGCGGTGCCGCATATCCAGGCGATGAAGCGGTCGGCCTGCATAGAGGGTGCGCGGATGGCACTCGCCCGTGTGAAGACACATTGGACAGAGATGGATGCCACCGCTGTTGCGACCCCGGGTTCGGACGATAGCCGGTTACCCGCCGAGCACTATTTTGGCGAAGTGCTGCGTGGTGCTCGTGTAATAGAGTCGCAGTGTTCAAAAAATGTTACGTTCAAATGAATGTTTTATGTTGTAAAACAATATTTATGATGTAAGCGCCTTTTATACTTGTGCATTCAAGTAATGTAATATCTTCTATGCGGCCGTTCATGTATACATGTGTATAACCTGAAAGATGGCAGTCGTCGGCTTCAGCCCCCACGCACAAGGTGCGGGGGTGTTCGCAAAAAATAGCACGTTTTCACACTTAATCTGACATCTCGGTCCTGTAAAGGAGGTGGTAGCGTAGCAAACGAGGCAACCGGACTATAATGCTTTATCACTTTCACTTAGCCATGGAGTTCGAGGGTGGGGCTACGACATAGCCCCTGGGGGCACCGCGCTCTCCGAATTTGGGGCGCGTATGTGCCTGACCGGGAAACGACCCTTCGTCAAAGCGGAGGAATTCTAAACATTCCCTTGGTCGATCGAGTGGTTGACCAGTCTCTCGCTGTATCATGACAGTCAGTTTTTGGCTTTCTCTACTGAGGTGCTCGCCCAGCCGAACTGGGGCACAATCGCAGTAGTTCTCTTGGTGCCGCGTTAGCCGATGATACGGAACGTAAGGTAGCAAAACATAGGAGCCGGGTCTTTTGTGAAGGTTCTTATGCTCCGGTGGTGTGTCTTGTGTGAGGTTGTCCGGACTGTTGGTTGCTCCGGGAAGGGGTTGATCATCCGGTTCGTCCTGTTCGGACGGTTACTTGGTTGCATGTTTGTCGTCCACTGGTTTGCCCTGCTCTATAGCTGGGTCATTAGGAATGCTGCTTTGATCAAGGCGGGACTTAGGGCGGCGTTTACGTCGCTGTTTGGTTGTTTGTCGGCGGGATTATCCTCTGCCGCGTCCCGTTGTTCCTCGTTATCGCTTCCTTTTGGGGTGTCCACCATATATATGTCATGTGATGAGGTGGCCTTCCAGTGCCCTGTAGGTGCTGGTTCTTGGTCGTCTCCGGCACTGTCGTCCATACCGTCGATGTCTTCGGAGTCGTAGTTTAGCACGTCGGTTAGATCGTCGACAGTGGCTACGAAGTGGGTGGTGGGTGGGGTTTGAATTTCTTCGTCGTCCACATCCCAACCATCCTGGCCGTAGTCCGGCCAGGGCTCTCCGGATAGCGAGAGGTGCTTCAGCGAATTTAAGGTGTTGCCGAAGGGTGAGTGCTGAAAGATGTCTGCAGCGGTGAATTCCATGATCGGTGCCCAATCGGATTCGACTAGCAGGGGCACAGGAGGTTCCGAGTCCGGCAAGGAGTCCGGCACCTCAGAGTCATGGGCTTTATGCGGGACAAGGTCAGTGTTCGGCTCCATCACTGTAGAAGTTGCAGCTCCCGAGGCGGTGTCCAGCCATCCGTCCTCGATCTGTGCTATCGGCTCCAGACTATAGGTCGGAGCGGATTCGTATGCGGCCTCCAAGGTGCTGTCCAGCGGCAGAGTTAGGTCGTGCCCATCGTGACAGCGCGGCACGCTCGGCTGTGGCTCTGATCCATCGAAGATCAAGTCCCCGCGGATGTCAGCTGTGAAGTTTAGGCTTACAAACCTGACCTGACGGCCAGGGGCGTAGCTTTCGATCTGCTCCAGATGGCCAAGTGAGTTGGCCCGCAGTGCGAAGCTGCCGAATACGAAGATCTGTCCGAGGAGAAAAGTCTCACCCAGGACTGCGTCGTTGTCGATTGAAGAGGCCATCAAGCCTATCGGTGACGACACAGAGGAACTCTCAATGAAAGCACCAATGTCGGTGTCAAACCGGCGGATCTCGGGTAGGGGGTCCCGAACTGTGCGTCTAGGCGGATGGTAACAGGAGACAAGGGACACGATGTTTTACCCAGGTTCGGGCCCTCTTGATGGAGGTAAAACCCTACATCCTGCTTGATGGATATTGATATTGTGGATGTTACAAGAGTGGATCTACCACGAGATCAAGGAGGCTAAACCCTAGAAGCTAGCCTATGGTATGATTGTAAGGGTTGATGTTGTTCTCTCCTACGGACTAGAGCCATCCGGTTTATATAGACACCGGAGAGGGCTAGGGTTACATAGAGTCGGTTACAATGGTAGGAGATCTACATATCCGTATCGCCAAGCTTGCCTTCCACACCAAGGAAAGTCCCATCTGGACATGGGACGAAGTCTTCAATCTTGTATCTTCATAGTCTTGGAGTCCGGTTGATGATGATAGTCCGGCCGATGATGGTAATCCGGCTATCCGGACACCCCCTAATCCAGGACTCCCTCAGAGATGACTAGCAAATTAGATCATTTTTTATCGCCATATGGCACTGGGCTGCCGTGTTTCGTGCTCCTCCATCATAGTACTATTCCAGTGGAAAACTTGAGTATACCGGATGGTTCTTTGCTCCTCCTTAGGTCGTCGACGCATTTATATGAGCAGTCAAATCACAAGGCCCCGCCTTCCAGCAGTAATGAGCCGTCAAATCACAAAGGCCCTCGCCTCTCGTGAAACCGACCAAGCTAGACTGCCCGGCCCTCTAGCCTTTTAAATATTGTATACTTTTGTACAGTAGTAGTATCGATGGATTGCGCCATGGAGCAAAACTTGAAATTTTTAAAAAAGGTGGTACATATAGAGAGTGCTCGTCGCCAAATTATGCATATAGTACTATTAAAAAGGCTAGTCACAATAATGGTGTCTTGCACAACCCACCCCTCAAATAAAACTAAGCATCCTGGAATTCTTTGACAAAACTAAGCACCCTGAAATTCTTTGACAACTAAACTGATGGCTATATGATGTTGGCCATATATACTGTACATATATAATGTGAAGAAACGAGTGGTAGTACTATACCAACTAAAAGATGAAATGTAAGAAATACTAATATGTACGTACTTAAGAGTTAAAGTAATGAGGAGAAACATAACATAGTTCTGCTGGGGGCTTAGCACAACACACCCCTCAAATTAAATTAAGCACCCCTGAAATTAAACTTTGCAACTATTCCGGTAGACACTGCATTAGAACCACCATGAGCAACGACACTGCCACCTTACTCGGAGTCCTTGTCCACGTCCTCGACTTCATCCTTGTCCCTCTTCCTCTTGGGCGATACTTCTTTGCTTGAACCGCACACTTGGCTCTTGCTCTTCATCCAACCCTTGTAGATATTGAAACAAAGATAGCCATCCATTGCAGCATAGTGGATGTGGTCTATATCTAGTGCATTCCACTGCCATGCATAATGATGCAATGTGTATGGAGGTTTCTCCAGTTTACCGTACGAAGGATGAACCATGGCTCTTGCCAGGGTCAACATTCAAGGCCGACGAGAGGACACCAGCCGATTCTTCTAGAGGTCGAAGGGGTTGCCTACAACGAGGCCTATCCGACCCAGGACTTCTTTGTCGTTCCTAAAGTCTACAAAAACGAATTTGACTAGGTTGCTCTCGAGGAAGTTCTTAAAATCCAGGCATTTAACGTCGGCATGGCATATGTGGTAGACCAAGCATAAGTCATGCACGCAAACCTGGATCATGGTGGACATCTTCCTCTCTTCGTCCTTTAGATCCTTCTCTCATCCCAGGACTGTGGTGTACTCAACATCTAGCCCAGCGACCCACTCATCATCTGAGTTTTTGAACATGCGTCTGAAGCGAGAAAGGCATCCTTTCACCGTCGGGGAAGAACGGGTGTAGATGACATCGAACTCATCGCCGGTGATGGTTCTAACCTTGTACTCACCGTCGTTCATGGAGATTTGGGACACCATGGATTAGGGAGGAGGGTTAGGATTAGTGGAGCTACCATCATGTGAAAGGACGGGATGACTAGGAGTGAACTGTCGTAGTATTAAAGGACGTGCGGGGACGAGTAGGAGCGAACTGCCAGCGTGCGATGGCAGGGTAGTGGCTTTCCATTCTCCCATGATACGGGCTTCCGAGAGCCCTTGGATCTGAGATCGAACGGTTGCATGGCATGATTCTAGACCTATGGGTGAATATCCTATCCTGGAGGGTTATTCTACAAATTTTCAGCAACTTAGCATGCGACCGTTTGATCTCAGATCCAAGGGCTACCAGCAGTCCGTATCATGGTCGCGCCTACTGTCGGTGTCAAAACCGGCGGATTTTGGGTAGGGGGTCACGATCTGTGTGTCTTAGGCTGATGGTAACAGGAAGCATGGGACACAATGTTTACCCAGGTTCGGGCCCTCTCGATGGAGGTAAAACCTATTTCCTGCTTGATTGATATTGAAGATATGTGGAGTACAAGAGTAGATCTACCACGAGATCGTAGAGGCTAAACCCTAAGAGCTAGGCTATGATGGTATGATTGTAAATGTGATCGGCCTTCTAAGGACCATCCTCTCTAATTTATATAGACACCGGAGAGCTAGGGTTTACATGGAGTCGGTTACAAGGAAGGAGACATAATATCCGGATCGCCAAGCTTGTCTTCCACGGAAAGGCGAGTCCCATCGGACACGAGCCGAAGTCTCGAGTCTTGCATCCCGACGATTCTACAGTCCGAACGATGAAGATAGTCTGGCTGTCCGGATACCTCCTTATCCAGGACTCCCTCAGTAGCCCCTAAACCAGGCTTCAATGACGGTGAGTCCGGCGCGCAGTCTTGTCTTCGACATTGCAAGGTGGCTCCCTTCTCCGAATACTCCAATGTTCCCATCATGACGAACAGTGTCCGGCATCTTCATCAATGTTGTACTCCTCGGCTTTAGTGCTTTAATAATGACCATTTACACGTGTCGAGCGAATGCGAGGAGTCAAGGCATTTTTGCATTTTCCACCCTCAGTCCTTCGGGCTAATCGTCTATTTGAAGAGACGGGGATTCCCGGATCCAAACCTCACTCTCCCTCCTCGAGCAAGCATCCAACAGAGCGCCCAGAAAAAACCACCCCAACATGGCCGGTCGTCGCAGCTCTTCTGCTCGCTCCACTTGCCCCAAGCCGGGGGACTGGGGAGAGTGTTCAGTTTCCCATAGCGATTTGGTAAAGTTACAAACCCAAGGGCTCCTCCCGCCCGCGTTCATGGTCCCTGTCCGAGCCGGAGTGGCCACCTATAACGGCGGAGAACAAGCGGAGAGATCCCCCAATCCATCTCGAGAGGAGCGAATATGATTAATTCCGCATGTGTTAAGGGGTGTCGGCTTTCCTATTCACCCGTTCCTTCATGGCCTTCTGGAGTTCTACGGCCTCTAGTTGCACAACTTTACCCCAGCCTCCTTACTGCATATAGCAGGGTATGTCGCCCTTTGCGAGCTATTTCTAGGCCGCGAGGCTCATTTCGGACTGTGGAAGAAGCTGTTCTGCCTTGTCCCCCGCAACCAGGGAGAATCCCTATGTCAAGTGGGCGGGGCCGAAATATGGCATATCGCTGAGACCGGATACCTATCCGGTACTCCCAAGAAGGCACCAGATAACTGGACTTCTGAGTGGTTTTACATCGACGACGCTCCCCTTCCGGATCCAGTACGGACAGGACTCCCCAAATTAAGTAACACCACGCCGAGGGCATGTCTAAGCTAGCGCCCCCGCGGCCCCCAAGAAGAGGATTCCAGGGAAGTACATTTCTTGATGAGTAGGATGAAGTTACTGGCCAAATCCGGACTGACGATAGTCGAGGTGATGGAAATATGCATAATGCAAGGAGTGCAACCGCTTCAATACCGGAGCAATCCCATGTGGCACTACAACGGGACAGCAATGCCACCCGCTGTGGCCGTAAGGGTCCGGACTCCCCCGCCATACTGGCAAGGATACTGTCTGACCTATACAAAGGAGAAGAGGAAGAATTCCTTCATATCAAACCGCGGGACGGATTCTCCATGTACAACCCCCCAAACTGGGTAGGTCGTCATTTATTTCATCGCTTCACTTATTGTGGCATACTTTGCTAAAGTTACCTGCAATGATATTTCTAAGCAGGAACTGAGGAGGGACGTGGAAGGAATCTCCAGCCCTTCCCCGCAGCCAAAGGACCCCGAAAGGGCCCTGAATCCGGGACTCGAAGAAGACCCAGATGCGGTCGTGGAGCTTGTCGACGGGATATTTTATCGGGCGAGCCGTGACGGCGCTCGGTAGCTATCGTAGCTGATTATACCGGACTGTTACCTTCGTCGCGTGTAAGCCAAGCCGAAAACTCGACCCTCCGAAGAGGATTCTTTCCTGATGTTGCACCTTGTCCCTGACATGTCGCGCTTTTACAAAAGCGACGTTCGGAGCGCATGGGCGAGCCCCTAGGGACCTGTCAGCCATAGGTGTCCGGATTGGGTAGGCTCAAGAGGAAGGCGATTAGAACCGACGCGCCTCTACAGAGGTAAGCAAACAACTTTTCATGTAATTTGTTGTCGTTTGAAGTATAACAGTGCCCTTTGTACATCTTGGCAGGAAGAGGAATATCCGGACAGTATCCGGAGATCCTGCCAACCACGCCTCCACCAGTCGGGCTCCAGGACGAACTCTGAGAGAGGAGGCGGACGTAGGGCCGACGCCGCGTAGTCCTCCGACAGAGGACACAGACATGCTCTCTACCACAAATTCGGAGGTAGAGAGCGTCATGCATCCTCGGTGTCGATGGGTCATGCTTCGCAACAACATCTTTTCCGACGAGGCATTTAATGCCTTCAATTTGGGAGACGCATACATCCGAGCTACTCAAAGCGGACTCGCTCGGGCGACAGTCCAGTATACCAAAGATATACGGGTAAGAAAGCTTGATTAGCATATATATAGTAGTAGCCCCTGAGACTTGAAACGGTTGAAGCAACAGGTTTAAGTATCAATTCGTGTGCAGGTTCTTGTAGATAAGAATGAGCAATTGTCTAGGGAGCTAGAGGAGTGCAAGACTCAACTGAGGGCCACAGTTGCCAAGCTAGAGGAATCCCAGAAGGCCTCATGTGGTAATATTTATCTGAATTTTATGAAAATGCACCATTTGGCAACTGGCTAGTATGATGAATTTAACAGAAAGTTCTGCAGACAACCCCAGAGTAAATCCGGAGGGCGGCGGGGATGACGAGTCGCATCTCCAGTGGCAACTAAAGGCCGGTGAGCGCATTCTGACGCAAGTGAAGCATGATAAGAATATGCTCCAAGATGCCAATGTTCGGCTGGACGTGGAATTGAAAGACGTCCGCGCACAGCTTGTGGACTCCATGAAGGAGAACAGAAGGCTTCGCCGGGGCATTTATCGTAAGTGCCTAAACGAACTGTAGTATAGTTCGGCGAGGAAGCATATTGAAAAAGTTATATTTGCAGGAATGCTGACGGGTTGCCCTGAGGAGGAGATGCCCGCTTCTGCAGATGATTTATTGCAGGACCTCTCACAACTGCACGAGCGAGCTCGGCAGGTGATGCTAGGCATTGCGCGGTCTTTGTGGCCATGAAGCTCCTTGCCAAAAGGCATGGGTGGGGGGCTTGTGGACATGCTTCAGGGAGCATGGTAGAGCTTCCGTTTGTGGAAGATATCAGCCTGCCGGCAAGGTGCAAGAGAAGCATGGGCGATGGTGAAGACGCGCTACACCAAGCTGGACCCGAACCATATGGCCGAAGTTGGACCGGCCGGGCCAGATGGGCAAGAAATTCCCGTGAGTCTAGTATATGACCAGGTGGCGTTAGCCGCAAAGTATTCTCAACAGGATTGTAAGTGAGATATCATGTTGGATGGTATAGAGGATGAATATAATCAGTCCAAATGACTGTGTAATCCGATGGACATAAGTAGCCCCTAGCCGGATTAAAATCATTTGTCGTGGCGGACCTTTTCGCTTTAGCCCCCGGATCCTAAAGTCCGGGGTGTGTCCGAATACCCGCTCGGTTATATAAAACCGGAGTATGTGTGGAGACCAGGCATAGGGGTCATAAGTGCTTGAACAGACAAGTACCCAACTAGTTATGTTATATTGCATGGTTAGCAAGAAACATCTTCCAGGGAGAATAGTTCCGTTAAGGGTTCCTTTCCCTGGGTAAGCATGTGTCAAGGCACATGTCCGGACTGCGAACCAAAGCGCAGGATACAAAACTTCTGGGGAATAATGTTATAATAAACGAAGACATCTTTTGTTCACCGACCGAATATTCTCTTAAGGAAACTAGCTTTCGGCTTCACCCAGTCCGAGGTACACATCTGGCTCAACTGGCAGTAACAATCGTAGAGGTGCTCCCCTTATGCCCTAGCCGAATTAACGGGAATGTAGGGCATAAACATAGGAGCCAGGCAACCTAGCTTGGCCACGTCTTAAGTCGTATCGATGCATATAATGGTGAAGAAAAGGCACACATGGAAACAGAAACGCATGTGTGACGGGCAAAGAGCCCTGAAAGTAATTTATATTAAGCTTCCGTATAGGAAGCCCCCAGGTAACGTTTACACACATAGTGCGGCCGGAATAATCTGGGAATCTGCACTGTATTGAATACTGTGTGTGAAAGGGAAGGGATCGAGAAAGGAAAAAAGGGGGGGGAGCATAATTGAAAAAAGAGGGTTAAGGAGACGAACACTGAGTTCGGCGCTAGGCGTAGAATCTCCGGAGTCTGGCCGTGTTCCATGGGTTCGGCTTGAGTCTATTATCGGACACATTACGTAAGTGGTACGCTCCTCCGGTGAGAACTTTGTCGATGATGAAGGGTCCTTCCCACCTGGGTTTGAGCTTGTCCTTCTTCTTCTCTGGTAAGCGTAGAACGAGTTCGCCAATATTATAAGTTTTGGCCCGCACTTCTCTTCTTTGGTATCGTCGAGCCTATTGCTAATAGAATGCAGAACGGGCCTTAGCGACATCACGTTCCTCCTCCAGGGCATCCAAATTATCCTGCCGATCTAACTCGGCTTCCTTCTCTTCGTACATGCATACGCGTGGCGAATCATGTATGATGTCGCATGGTAGTACTGCTTTCGCGCCGTACACCATAAAAATGGTGTGTATCCGATGGTGCGATTCGGCGTGGTCCGCAGGCCCTAGAGTACGAAGTCGAGCTCCTCGACCCAATGAGTATCCGACTCTGTCAAGGATCGCACTAGTCTGGGTTTGGTGCCGCTCATGATGAGACCATTTGCCCTTTTGACCTGACCATTTGTTTGGGGGTGGTAGACGGAAGCATAGTCGAGCTTAATGCCCATTTTGCTGCACCAAGCTTTCACTTCATCGGCTGTAAAATTTGAGCCATTATCGGTGATGATGCTGTGGGGGACACCATATTGGTGTACGACCCTAGATATAAAGTCTATGACTGGTCCGGATTTAGCCGTTTTCACTGGTTTGGCTTCTATCCATTTGGTGAACTTGTCAACCATGACCAATAAGTATTTTTATTATGGCCTCCCCCTTTAAGGGGTCCGACCATATCCAGCCCCCAGACCATGAAGGGCCAAGTTATGGGGATTGTTTGGAGAGCGGTAGGGGCATATGACTCTGATTGGCGAAGAGCTGGCAACCAACGCAGTGTTGGACAAGGTCCTGTGCGTCTGCTCGGGCCGTCGGCCAATAGAAACCTGTATGATTGGCCTTGCTGACTAGTGCTCGAGCCGTAGCGTGGTGCCCGCCCAGTCCGGCATGGATCTCAGCCAAGAGCTGCCGCCCTTCCTCTTCGGAGATGCACCTTTGGAGCACTCTGGTAGCACTTTTCTTATAGAGCTCTCCTTCATGGACCTTGTAAGCTTTAGAACGCCGGACAATGCAGCGTGCTTCGTTTTGGTCTTCAGGGAGCTCCTGCCTATTTAGGTAGGCCAAGAAAGGCTCAGTCCACGGGGCGATGACAGCCATTATTTCGTGGGCTGACAATGTTATTTCGGTGGTAGAACCTCCGACTATGTCTGATAGTTCAGAATCTGGGGATGTATTCAGATCCGTGCTGGTATTTCCGGATTCCCCTTCCCATGCCACGGATGGCTTGAACAGTCTTTCCAGGAATATGTTTGGTGGGACGGGGTGACATTTAGCGCCGATGCGGGCAAGGACATCTGCCGCTTGATTGTTTTCACGAGCCACATGGTGGAATTCGAGCCCCTCGAACCGAGCTGACATTTTAAGGACGACATTGCGATATGCCGCCATTTTCGGATCCTTGGCATCAAAGTCTCCATTTATTTGTGATATTGCGAGGTTTGAGTCTCCGCACACTTCTAGGAGTTGAATGCCCATAGAGACTGTGATCCGAAGATCGTGCAACAGAGCCTCGTATTCGGCTGCATTGTTGGAGTCTATGTATAATATTTGGAGGACGTATTGGACCATGTCTCCGGTGGGAGAGGTCAGGACGACACCTGCTCCCAATCCGGCCAGCATTTTAGAGCCGTCAAAGTGCATGATCCAGTTAGAGTACGCGCCATACTCTTTAGGGACTTCGGCTTCCGTCCATTCGGCGACAAAGTCAGCTAATACTTGCAACTTGATAGCCGAGGCTTGTATGTTATGTCAAACGGAAGGGGCTCGATGGCCCATTTGGCGATCCGGCCCGTGGCATCGTGGTTATTTATTATGTCGTTTAGCGGTACTTCGGAGGCCACCATAATCGAACACTCTTGAAAGTAGTGTCGTAGCTTCCGGGATGACATGAAGACCGCGTATGCTATTTTTTGATAGTGTGGATATCGGGCTTTGCATGGGGTGAGGACTGTGGATACGTAATAAACCGGCTTCTGTAGCGGGAATTTGTATCTGTCAACCTCTCGTTTGACGACGAGTATTGCGCTTACAACTTAATGTGTTGCAGCTATGTACATCATCATAGGTTCGCCGATAGTTGGTGCTGTTAGGACTGGATTACTGGCCAATAAGGTCTTTATTTCATCTAGTCCGGCCGCGGCTGCGTCCGTCCACATGAAGTGTTCGGTGCGCCGAAGGAGGCGATAAAGAGGCAATGCCTTTTCTCCTAATCTGGAGATAAAGCGGCTTAAAGCAGCCACACATCCAGCTATTTTCTGGATGTGTTTGAGGTCTGTTGGTATAGCCAACTGTGACAAAGCTCGGATTTTTGCCGGATTAGCTTCAATTCCTCTATTGGAAACGATGAAGCCCAACAGTTTTCCAGAGGGGATGCCGAAAACGCATTTCTCCGGATTCAGCTTGATGTCGTATGTTCGTAAGTTGTCGAACGTAAGCCTCAAGTCATGAATTAGGGTTTCGACGTGTCTTGTTTTTATGACTACGTCGTCCACGTATGCCTCCACTGTTTTGCCGATTTGCTTTTCCAGGCATGTTTGAATCATGCGTTGGTAGGTTGCTCCGGCATTCTTAAGCCCGAAAGGCATAGTGTTGAAGCAGGAAGGGCCATATGGCGTTATGAAAGTTGTTGCAGCTTGGTCGGACTCTGCCATCTTTATTTGATGGTATCCAGAGTATGCGTCGAGGAAACACAGTGAGTCGTGTCCGACTGTGGCATCGATGATTTGATCGATGCAAGGGAGGGGAAAGGGATCCTTGGGGCAAGCCTTGTTAAGGTCTTTGAAGTCGACGCACATGCGCCATGATTTGTCCTTCTTTGGTACCATTACCAGGTTCGCCAGCCAATCCATATGTTTGATATCTCTGATGAATCCGGCCTTAAGTAGCTTGGCTAGCTCCTCCCCCATGGCTTGCTGTTTGGGCTCCGAAAATCGCCTTAGGGTCTGTTTAACAGGTTTGTATCCCTTCAGTATGTTGAGGCAGTGTTTGGCCAATCAACGTGGGATGCCCGGCATGTCCTTTGGGTGCCAGGCGAAGATATCCCAATTCTCGCGCAAGAAGTCGCGCAGTGCGGCGTCCATAGCGGGGTTCAACTGTGTCCCGATGGAAGCTGTCTTTGTGGGGTCCGTTTGGTGGACTTGGAATTTTACTATCTCATCTGCAGGTCTGAATGAGGTGGACTTGGGTCGCTTGTCGAGTATCACGTCGTCCCTATCCACGGTGGCGCGTAGCATGGTTAATTCTTCTGCCGCTAGGGCTTCGGATAATGCTTCCAGGGCCAGTGCTGCAGTTTTGTTTTCGGCACGGAGTGCGACGTCCGGATCACTAGCTAGAGTGATGATTCCATGGGGTCCGGGCATTTTAAGCTTCATGTACCCGTAATGGGGTATGGCTTGAAAGCTCGCAAACGCGTCCCGCCCTAGAAGGGCGTGGTATCCGATGTTGAAAGGAGCCACTTGGAAGGTGATTTCTTCGGACCTGTAATTCTCTGGGGTACCGAATACCACATCGAGTGTGATTTTTCCCGCACACCGTGCCTCCCGACTAGGGATTATTCCCCTGAAGGTCGTGCCACTTTGTTCAATGCAACTTTTTAAATCCCCATCTTCTTGAGTGTTTCTTCATAGATTAGGTTTAATCTGCTTCCGCCGTCCATGATTACTTTAGTGAGCCGAAAGCCATCCACTATTGGGCTGAGGACCAGAGCAGTCGGTGCCCGGACGGACTAGAATCGGGGTTCTTCACTGGCAATGAAGGTTATAGCAGTGTCGTTCCACGGATTTACTTTTGGCACATGGCAAATTTCAACGGAGCTTCGATGCGCTCGCTTGCGCCTATTGTTTGAGGCGAAGGTCTCGAAGATTGTCAGCAGCGTATTGTGTTCCTTGGCGGGATGTGGCTCTGCTTTATGTCTCTCGAGGAGATCCTCGCCACTCTTAGCTACCTACCGGAGTATCCAACATGCTCTAAGGCTATGGGTCGGTGTTGCATCCGGCATGCTGTGAAGCTTACACAGCCCGTTGAGCCATTCCTCCAATACGGTTCCATGCCCTGGGGCGGGTTTTGGTTTCTTGGGAATTGAGTTGGTCGACTTATGAGAGTTCAACCATTTAGTTCGGACAAAGGTTCCTGTGAGGGTCGTACTATCCCAAAATTCTGTTTAGGTTTTCCAGGCACTTTCCATCGCAGAATACTTTTGTACTATGGTTGCTAAGTCTGTAAAGTGCACTATGTTACGACGACTTATAGCATTAAGGAGTCCTTTGTTCGTGCAGTTTCTGCAGAAAAGAGAGACTACGTCCTCCTTATGGCAGTCCTTGACCTTATTAAGAGCAAGGAGGAATCTAGCCCAGTAACAATGTACCGTCTCATGGGGTTCCTGCTGGACACGGGAGAGACGGATTAAGTCCGAGCGGGCGTCGTTGGTTGAATCCAGATTTTGATCCGATCTGACGCCCGGGGGCACGGGAAGTGCCGAGCCTGACAGATCGGGATCTAGAGTATTACCTAATCCCTTTGGCCCAGCGCCCGATTCTAAGTCCGGGACCTGGGTCACGTATTCCTTTGGGTGGGTGTTTGGCTCACTGAGTTCGGTGATCTGGACATAATTCGTCCTCAAAGTTGAGGAGCAACCCACGTGTGGTTCCTCCATTACCGCTATCTCATGGGTGGCCGACGAGGATCTAATGTCCCTCTGGTCGGGTTTAAGCCCAATCCGGTCATAGTTCGTAGCGACTCCCAAAGCGGCGATGCGATCCAAGAGCTCGTTAAGAGAGGAGAGCTCCATCGGATCCATCTGTTCGGCAAGCTCCAAATCAATGCGAAGGTTATGCGTGATGACCTGAGAGGCCATCGTCGGCGCGACAACCTATGGGTCATTCATAACGAAGCCGCCAAGTCAGAGAGTCTGGCCTACAGCCAGCGCTCCCCCATAGGTGGTGTCGTCCTTGACAACGAGACGAGCCATCGAGCCTTTGCACTGGCGACACAGATGAACTCTCAATGAAAGCACCAATGTCAGTGTCAAAACCAGCGGATCTCGGGTAGGGGACCCGATCTGTGCGTCTTAGGCTGATGGTAACAGGAAGCATGGGACATAATGTTTA
This sequence comes from Triticum dicoccoides, assembly GCF_002162155.2. Classification (NCBI taxonomy): domain Eukaryota; kingdom Viridiplantae; phylum Streptophyta; class Magnoliopsida; order Poales; family Poaceae; genus Triticum; species Triticum dicoccoides. The sequence continues at coordinate 662,713,426 of NC_041391.1, read as the reverse complement.
CCCAGGTTCGGGCCCTCTCGAGGGAGGTAAAACCCTACTTCCTGCTTGATTAATATTGAAGATATGTGGAGTACAAGAGTAGATCTACCCTATGATGGTATGATTGTAAATGTTATCGGCCTTCTAAGGACCGTCCTCTCCGGTTTATATAGACACCGGAGAGCTAGGGTTTACATGGAGTCGGTTACAAGGAAGGAAACATAATATCCGGATCGGCAAGCTTGTCTTCCATGCAAAGGAGAGTCCCATCGAACACGAGCCGAAGTCTTGAGTCTTGCATCTCGACGCTTCTACAGTCCGGACGATGAATATAGTCCGGCTGTCCGGATACCCCCTTATCCAGGACTCCCTCACCTACCACTACCATCGCGTCGCTCGCACAGTCGCACCCTTGGAGATTTAACACGGTGCGTTAGTCTATCTGATGTTGGCATGTCATACATAGTCATCACTTAGTCACTCATACTACAACAAGGTTAGCTATAAGGTTGGCTATAAGTGTTTTTTTTACTTCTCTCTATCTCTTTCTTTGTACTCCCTCCGTCCCATAATATAAAAAGTTTTTGACACTAGTGTAGTGCCAAAAAGGTTCTTATATTATGGGACACATGGAGTAGTATTTATTGCATTTGCCAAGGAGTGACCTCTTCCAATGAAATGGTGTGCTTATTATTTTTTGTTGCTTAAGTAATGGGTAGTATCATAAGTTAGTATCATGCATATGATACTAGTATATGATACTACCTCCCTAATGCATAGTATCATATACTACTATCATAGGTGGCTTTATTTATTGCCATGCATGACACAAAGTTGTATTGCATTTATTATGATACGGTATCATGATATGACACTTAACCCTCTCTTTCTTCATTTAATTCTATGCCACCTCATCTAAATTTCCTAGTTGGCATGCATGATACTAGCTATGATACTCCCATTACGACCATCCAAGTTTCCTTCATTTAGATAGCTATAGAATCAAAATTGTCTTTTCACCTAGGTACACGCGCTTAGCACCATTTCTTCCTTGGGTCACCAAACTAGTCTCTCTCTTCTTGATTAACTTGCCACATCAGACTTTATGCCTATGTGGCAAGCTTAGCACCTATAGGAGCAAGTACGGCTGCTTGTAATGGGAGTATCATAGGTAGTATCATGCATGCCAACTATGCAATCTTGATGAGGTGATGTCGAATTAAATGAAGGAAAGAGAGAGTTGAGTATCATAATATGATACTGTATCATATTAAATGATGTGCTACTATGTGTCATGCATGACAGTAAATAAACTATCATATGATACCAACACATGATACTATGCATTACGGATGTAGTATCATACAAAAGTATCATATGCATGATACTAGTATATGATACTCTCTATTACGACCAACATAAGTACAATAGTGCACTTTACATGGCATTTTTGCATATGTGGAGGAAGGAGAGGCAAGGAAAAAGTGGAGAAGTGGGCTCTCATGCAAGAGCCAGCCTCTACTACATGGTGGAGCATTGGGAGAGGCACCTGTATGGAGCTGGTCAGGAATCAGGAGACTCACGCCGGTCGTAGTGCAGCAGTTAATATGATAATGGCAAGTCAAATCACGTGGCCCCACCTGTCTAGCAGTAACTCACTGTCAAATCACACAGCCCTGCATTTGCAGCAGCCTACTCCCTCATCTTCTCGTGTCTCTGTCGAACCGACTAGGCGAAACTGCCCTGCCTACCGCGCAGGAAAAGCCCTGCCCTCGACTTTTAGATAGTAAAGTATACTAATTTTGTATCCCTGGATTGCGCCATGGAGCAAATCCTCTAGAAAATAGCGTACACATGTACGAAGTATACAACACGCCCGTCGCGTTCGCGTCGCACCCCAGACGGTCGGTCAGTCTGGCACGCTGCTCTCTGAATGGAACGCGCGTCATATTGCATTTGCACACACATGTGGGACTGCAATTGAGAACCGACCATAGGCACACTCCCTGGCCCCGCAAGTCGGGTGACTTAATAGAAGAGGGAGACGAGCAATTGTACTAGAGAAGTGTTGCACTATGTTGGTGCCTGAACGATCCCTGCAAGACACGGAAGATCAGTTCGTCCATGCATGTGACCAGACTCTAGCAGACACGCCTAGATTGGATATCGTCTACATATCATGCAGGTTGTATTGTACATGGTTGTAGTTGTGGTGAGAAATCTAAAAAAAGGTTCCTTGTCATCTCGAAAAATTAGGTGTCATGTGCTTCGGATCACTGCGAGGGTTAAACAACGACAACTGAGTTGGGCTAGTCATTGGGGGCACATGCATGGAGAATACTCGACTGCCATCTAGGTCAAGCCGGCTATGTTAATTAGGACATCTATCAACTGACCCCTTTTCTATGAGTTTATCTTTAATTTGAGCTTTGTTCCTCATCTAGTTTGTCCGTCGGGATTCATGTTGTCTCCTTTGGGCAGTGAGGTTATGATTTCTTGTCATGTGACATTTTTTTGTGTTATATGTTATAATCCGGCGCTTCAGATCAAAATGATGACAACTGCGCCTCCGGGCCACGTGTGAAGACTTCTCGACAGTCATTGACGAGGTCAAGCCGGCTCCGGTAGACAAAAGAAAACTAGTACTACTCCATTATATAGGCAGGAGCCTCTGCGCTTTCTTGCTAGTGTTGCTCTCTTCACACTGTCTCGTCCTCTCCAGATCTAAACACGACAGCGGTGGCCTCTCTCTCTCTCTCTCTCTGCTCACCGCTGGTCACAGATCCAGCCAGATCCTCTCCGCCAGGGAAGGTGAGAAGGTGCAACGTTCACGTGGTCGTCCTCGGTGACGACTCTTACCCACTGCTGGCGCGTCCAGATCAACCTGCCTTGCCGTTCTCTCCCAAGCACCGCTGGGGAGGGAGGGCCTCCGACCCCTTCTTCCTCGCTGCCGTAGTGTGGGCAGATCCGGCCTCCCGCCGCCCACCTAGCGACATCCCGGCGACCATGAGGTATAACTTCCTTCGAAACCGGCCTTGCTCTACTTCCCGAGCTCCTCACGTCACTGCATTTGTATCTTTTACTATTTCTCAGGCCCCCTCGTAGATAGGATCGATCGGCTGTTCGAAAACCACCTAATTTTTTTATGTTTAAGAGGTAAAACTAGTTCATGCACTCGAATCTAGTACTACTTGGTTCAAACAAGGAAGAAAGGGGGTGGGGGTGGGGGAGGATTTGCTACCTGAATCTAGGACTTGGTCGAAAGAGGAAATAATGGGGGCAAAAAGTAGCAGAGACTGGCTATCCAACTGGTCTCTAGGTCTAATAGGGAAATAAAGGGAAACACAATACAAACTCAATATAAACCTGATCTATTGGTTGAAAAAGGAAAGGAAGTGGGGACTGGGGGACAAGTCAACAGAGTAAGTCCAGCACTAGATTTGCTAGCCTCACACAGTATAAGGTGGCTATACCGAACAAAAATGAGACCAACCCAGATATCCTGTTCTGATGTTTGTTGCCCCAAGCCACTCTTATGTAATGCCACTGGTAAAATGTAGCAGTCACATTGTTAAAAGTAAGGACACGTTAAACCAATGTTGTTTTCAATGTAATGCCTCCAGTAATATGAATCAATGGCACTTTTTTACATGTCCCGCTAAATTTCCCATTAAGATAAGTTGGTTCTTTTTGTTAGAAATGCAACTGTCCTGGTTCACCTACTCTCCCGTGCCCAAAGTAGTGTCGTATTTAACGGTTGTCATAGTTACTCCTAATGCCCACACTAATATCTAGCAATGCCACTACTTTAGAAATTGCTAATGTCCTTGTAGGATTGCCATTCAGATAAGGAACATGCTTCTTTCCCTTTGATGCATGTTTCATCACTTGTTAGTCACCCTCCTTTCCACCTTGTTTGTGCAAACAGAGATATACATTTCACGCTCAATCTTAGTTGAACTGCACAAATGATATCCAAATTATAGTTGAGCATCCCAGGAGCTTCACAACCAACCTTGATGTTGCTCAATTCTATTGCAACTAATGAAGAAGAAGCTTTGTGGGTTTCGTTTTCTGATGCAAATGGAACCGGGGCTGGAGCCCTTTTCTTAAATTTTTTTGAAGAAGAAGCTGCTAGCTCACAGGTCATTGCTTCATTTTAGGTGAACTACACCAAAAGGTCCCATGAATTGAATCATCCATGTTGGTGACTGAGAGAGCTAGCTTCAGCATCCCGGTCTAAGCACCCCCGGCCTCCATCCTTGCGACGCACGGTACACCTCGTTTGCCACCTGCTCGACCCTAGTGTCACTGATAAAATGATGTAATAATACAGTTAAAATAGAGCGAGTGTCCTCTCTATCATTTCATTTCCAATGTAGATAAAGAAAGTGCTTCTCTTTGTTAATGTATGTTTCATCAACTAGTCCCATTGTTATTGTTTAAGCGTTTCTGCAAACTATGGTGCTTAATTTTAGTTGATCTGTACAAAAATAGAGATTTGAATGTCTCAAGGCGCCTCCTTGTACTACCGCTGTACACTGATGTTCATCACTGGCAGAAGGTGTATCTGGGAGACTTGGGACGATGTCCAGTATGAGGCGTACCATATGAGGCGTCGCAGGGCCCATCTCGCCCTCGCAGCATGGCATACTATGATACTATCGCAATATTTTCTTCTATTTATTTTGTGTGTTTCATCAACTAGTGCCACTATAATGTAATCACGCTTTTTCATTATCTGTGCAAACAGGGTTATTCAGCTGCATTTTGGTGGAACTGCACAAATGTACGTATGGAACCGACATATATGCAGAGTGCAAGGTGTGCCAAGTAAAAATTACCGACACCAACCATGTTGCATGCATGCATTAGCATCCACCACCACCAATGGGATGTGTGGCGCTCTCTGTGGACGGATCTTTCTCGGCAGCAAATCCTCTAACCAAATACTAGTAGCTTATATTGGCAGTTTTCTAGGGAGTACTCTTTTCTGAAAGAAGCACCAATCTATTTTTCTTTATTTGTACACTGTGTCACAACTTTGACCCAAAGGTCCAGAGCTATTTTAGGGTGATTGGTGTAGTACTCGGAGACTTATTGTAAGCACGATTTTGATTAGCTGTCACACTGATTGTAAGCATGAGCAGGTGGAAGATTAGGTTAGTGCGAAGCTTACCTTACACCCTACCACCACTGTTAAAACGAGGCGAGCATCGAGGGAACCATGGAGAACGGCGGGGAAGCGATGTCACACTATCCAGCCTCCTCTTACGGTGGGAGAACGAATACTCTTGTGGCTCCGGCTGGCTCTGCACCCTCACAAACGGCACACCATACTTGATCGATTTGTTATCCTCTCGGTGCTCGACCTTCGACCTGTACGCCCACCACCTCCACCTGACTGTCGCCTCAGGCGAATCTGTCTGCTCCATAACCCAGAGAAGGTACTCGACTCGGAGGACTACGACGTGACTGCCGCCGAGGAGTACATCTACATCGCCGCCCTCATCGCCGCTGTCTCGCTCTTTCGCATACATTGCCACATGGCCCGCACCGTCCTAGAAATCTCCCACTTATTGTCAAACCAAGTAACAATATCCTTCTACCTGGCTAACTTTGCCTAGTCGCCACCGGCGATCTGCCTGATTCGCTGCTGCATCCTCTCCATATATGTCCTTCTGAGTGGTCCGGTGCTAGCTTTGGAAGATGGGAGGAGAGACGGTGGTCTTGCAATTGAGAAGAGGGAGAGGCAAGATGGTGGTTTTGGAATGGAGATGATGGAGTGGAGAGGAGGTGGTTTTGCAATGGAGAAGAGGGAGAGGAGTGCGCGGCAGCGATTTAGGATTGGACGAGAGGGTCGGCGCGCTGTGACTGGATCAAAATCAAAATCAATTTACCCTTCAATTAAGAAAGCGACCCCACATTAACTAGTCTCCCTTTTATTCTGGGTCATAATTGACCATGTTTTCACACATAAAATATATGTTATACGTTGCAAAAATAATATAATTTGAAAGTACATTCAGATACAAACCAAAAAATACAATTTTTGGGTACATGCATTCACATTTTGCTTGTCAAATACAGTACGTGGTCAAACTTTGACCCAAAATACGCGAAACAACAAAAAAATACTTCCAAGACCAGCGCCACTCTTCCGCTCTTCTCCTCTGAAACCACCGCCGCTCCTCTCCTATTCCAATCTAAATCCAGCGCCACTCCTCTCCTCTTCCATTTCAAAACCACAACACCTCCCCTCCTGTTCCAGTCCAAAACCAGCGTCGCTCCTTTCCCGTTCTAATCCAAAACCAGCACTCCTCCTCTCCTCTTCCATTCAAAAACCACCGCCAGTGAGGGAAGGTGATGTGGAGAAGTAGATCGATGGAGGAGTACAACCGATATGTGAGGATCGCAGACGGCAACCCTGTGAAGCTAGCTAGGATGTTGGAGATACAGTCTTGGTTTGATAACAAGGACCAACTAGCGGCGATGGCGACATCCATGGCCAAATATCTGCAACAGAGCAAAAAGGCGGCGATACTCCCGAAGGGAGTCGCACAGGAGTACATAGAGCTGCTCCTCTTGGCCATGGAGCAAACAGATTCACCGAATCCGATCGTGAGGGAGCGGTGGTGGGAGTATCGATCCCAGATGGAGCATCCACCAGAGATTGAAGGATTGAGCATCTAGAGGGTGCCGTTTGTGAGGGTGTCCTGCCAGAGCGAGCCGCTGGAGTCTTCGTCGACCGAACCCAATTGCAAGAGGATAAAACCAGTTGGCCCGACGATGCTTCTCCTCCATCCTCTTCCTCGCCGTTCACATCGTTTCACGGGGCGGCTGTCTACTGCCGAGGAATAGGAGGGGACTGCCCCCCTAGCCCAATAATCGGGCTGGTTCTGAATTGTCAGGAGGAGCTTAGGGCTGTTAGTATTTGCAGGTTGTGAATTGTGTTTTGTGTTGCGTATTTGGAGAGTACTTTCAGATATGAATGTCTTTTGAATTTCAGATTTGCAGTATTGAGCATATGAAGTATTTTATGAATTCTAGAGATCGATTGTTAGCACTTAAAAAGATGTAGTTTCATAGGAGTATAAAAGTGCAGACAATGTGATTCTCAGAGAAGAAACTGCAAGTTTCAGTTTCAGATAAGAAACTACAAGTTCAGTTTCAGATAAGAAACTGCAACTTTCAGAGGCAGAGCATTTATATTAACACGGCCTTTTCAAACAGGGTTAACGTCATGTTGGAAGTTTTATTCATGGTCTAAAATGGAACTACCAGCCAGTTAACATCATGCTGATCAACATTCAGGCATAGCATATCTTCATATGATGCACAGTCAAAATGCCCACACAATGTCGAGTGTGTGAAACACAGTGAAAACGGGGGACGAAGTTTTGGCAAGTGTTGGATGTGGTGTGCGTAGATGACAATGGGGACCCACATGCCAATAAAGGCAGAGGCAAAAATTTGGGAGATATTTTCCTTGCACAGGTCGAATCGAACCCGAGCGGAATAGCTGTCAGATAGTGTCACTTGGTCACTAGGCTACTTCAGTAATTTCGTTAATAATAGCGCACTTCCTCAGGTGGTCGGATCCCCACCTGCGCCTTTGTGTGCTCGCCGCGACGCCGCTGTCTGCCATTGTGAACATGCTGAACAAACGAGAGGAATCTAGAGAGGACTGTACGTGGAGAGGCAGACAGTCGGGACCCACCAGGTCTATGGCCATACGCAAGCAAGTGCCTCATCGAAAAAATACTCCCCCCTAATGCTATACTGACATTGGGGCCCACGAGTTTTTCAACATAGTTACATTTTTTAGGTGCTTCAACATAGTTACTATAGGAGATAAATTCACAACGAAGCCGGGGAGCTGGCAGGTATCATTTATTATCACTGGGGCAGCAAGTATCAGCTGGGTTTTGGGCTGCCCCGTCTAGGCTTTAATTTTTAACATGCGCAGCCCACGACCTCGGATGGGAGGACCATAGGCTTGTTTGTATTTTCTTGAGGGCCATCATGTATCAGCCAGCCTTCGGACCTCCCATCCGAGGTTTTATTTTTCCTGAATATCGGCAACCCAATTTATGTATTTTTTGAAGAAAACACAGAGGTTTGTTCTATTTTTCTATATAAGAATGGGAATGCTAGGTCCAACTTATGTTTCCCTTCTAGCTATTATATATATATTTAAATTATTTTATATGTTATTATATATTACTTTTATTGTCGTCATATATTTAACAGATACTTACGTATGTAAGAAAACAATATCCCACATCTTATTAACTTATAAAAATGATTTCTTAACAATAAAATCCATGATTGTTGTGGCACGAAAATCCTAGTGATTGTGTACAAAAGCTTGGTAAGATTTAAGGACGAATGTAATAATATCACTTATTATTTAAATATATTTATAACAAAATGCTCAGCCCCTTTTTATTTGTTGATAACATTGCTGGCCCAACCCAACATTATAATTAGAATCAGCCCAGCAAAATCGTGTATTTCGAGCAAGTGCAAATGGCCTGTAATTTTTTAGGAAATAAAATAAATGGGCCTCATGGACGCTACATTATTTGTTCACCCAGCCCAGCTAATGGCTGTAATTCAAAAAAAGATCAAATTGATTGTAAATTCTACCGCGCAAAAAAGACTGTAAATTCTGGAAAAATGGGTTGAATACGTGCCACATTTTTGGAGGCTGAAATGTGGGCCAATAGGTCAAAGCTAATGCAAGTCGTTGTCAATTTAGTCAACAAATGATTCTAACATGTTAGCCGTTGGATTTACATCCAAAGACCGGAATCCATCTTCAATCTCTCGTCTTCTTCCTCCAGCGCCGCCGGGACCACCTCCCGCCTCCTGCCGCTAGCAGCTCTGCTTAGCACGCTTCACTATGAAGTGCTACTCCACCGTTGGCCAGGCAATCCCTCCACCCCTCCACACCTCCTATTCTTCTCCACTGACTGCCGACCCACACCGTACTAGAACCAGTTAACCCTCGTACACCTCTCCGTCTGCGACTCTACTCCCGCGTCTTCCCATCTTCGGCTCATTTCTGTCCGGGGGCTTGCCATCGTCCACCACCTTGGATGCGCTCGGCGCGGCGTGGTCAATGTGGTCAACGAACGACGCCATCAGAAGTAGACTGTGCGTGGAGAGGTTGACAGCTGGGTCCATGGCCATACACAAGGAAATGCCTCCTTATTACGCGCAAAATAATGATTCCTCCACCTGACATCTGGGACCCACCGGAAGGGCCTCTATATTTCGTGGAAAAAATGTGCCCCAGCTGACAGGTCGGACCCACCAGCTATCTTCGCACGCAAGGAAGTGCCTCCTTATTACGCAAAAAGAATGAATACTCCCCCTGCCAGCTGGAACCCAACATAGTAGGAGGCTGACTTGTGGGCCTACCAAGTTGATGGGGATGGAGGGCTTTGTCAACTTAGTCAATATGAACGGTTCTAGCTCCTGTTACCATACGATGTTCATCCAATGGCCGTAGTGCTTCTTCAACCTCTGGTCTTCTTGCTCCAGCCGCCCAAACCAGCGCCGGTCGTGCCGCGTGCTCCTGCCTCTCGTGGCCAGCTGTGATGCCGGAGAGGCCTCACCGCCCCCTACTACTCCCACCGCTGGTCAGGCCATCCCTCTACTCACCCACACCCCCTGTTATTCTGCGGCGATGGCAGCCTCAAACCGCAGCCGAACCAGTGAACCCTTGTACTCCTCTTCGCGTGGGCATCCATTATTGCGTCTTCCCCGGCTCCATGTCGTCCCCTTCCTAGGCCTCCCCGTCATCCACCGCCGTGGTGCTCTCGGTGCGGCGTGGTCAATGTGGTCAACGACCGACTTCCATCGGAAGAGTACTGTATGTGGAGAGGCTGACAGTTGGGTCCACGGTAGCCGCAAGGAAGTGCCTCCTTATTACGCGCAAAATAATTATTCCTCCACCTGACAGCAGGGACTCACTGGACGGGCCACCGTATTTCGTGAAAAAATGTTTCCCCCCTGACTGCTGGGACCCACCAGCTACACCTTCGCATGCAAGGAAGTGCATCCGAGGAAAATAAAAAAACGATTCGCCCCCCTGACTGCTGGGACCACCAGCTACATCCTCGCACGCAAGGAAGTGCCTGACAGTCGGGACCCACCTGGTCGAAGCGTACGTAGCATTGTCATTCTGGTCGCGAACGTGTATGTACATACTGGTCGATGTAGAGGCGCGCACGTGTGGTAGTACAGGCGTGCATGTGTCGTTGTAGAGGCGCACACGTAGCACGTACACGTACGTACAACGGCCAGGGTGCAAGAAAGAAAATACGGCCACATACGTACATACGGGCGGGGTCTCGAATGCCTACTCGTGCATACGTACGGCCAGGGTCGTGTACATGGCTGGGTCGGAATGCAGAAATTGCGTCGTCGTCGTATTCATGGGGAGGCAACGTAATGCGTCGTTTTCATCGGGAGGCTACATAATGCGTCGAATTCTTCAGGAGGCAACGGAACGCGTGGGAGCCAACCGTCTTGGATGGAACATGCGATGGAAACGAGGCTTGGTGTACCGCACAATGGAGGAAACGGCCTTGTGTTTGACCGGTCACGTTCGAAACGGGATCTTGTTCATTGGGAGGGGTCTGGCGTACCGCCAAACGGAGGAAACGGACCTCCTACGGTCGAAATGGGGTCCTGATGATCGGGAGGGGTGTGGCATACCGCAAAACGGATGAAACGGACTTGTGTTGGAGTGCTACGGTCGAAACGGGGGTCCTGTTCATCGGGAGGGGTGTGGCGTACCGAAAAATGGGACTCCACGAGATACTGTTCATCTCCACCGTCAACCTCCTTCAGCCTCCATGGGCTATTATTCATCCACCGTCGACCTCCTCCAGCCTCCACGGGCTCCTGTTCATCCAGCCTCCACCGCGCGCTACTCCACCGGCTACTGTTCAACCACCCCTCTCCACGGGCTCCTGTTCAACCACCCCTCCATGGGCTACTGTTCATCCACCATTCCATGGGCTACTGTTCATCCACCCCTCCACCATCTACTGTTCATCCAGCCCTCCACGAGGTCGTCCTGTTCATCCATCCCTCCACGGGGTCATGTTCGTCCAGCCCCAACCAGCTCGATCGATCGGGGTCCTGTTCATCCAGAGGCAACGCCACGGGGTCCTATTCATCGACCCCCACCGCTCACTGTTCATCCAACCACCCCCCGCTATGCTCACTGTTCATCCAGAGGCAGCATCGATCGGCTTCAGTTAGCAGCAGTAGCAAAGGAATCGCTCGATCGGGTTCAGTTAACAACCATCGATCGATCGCTCGGGTTCAGTTAGAGCCCAACGCCTCGCTCAGGTTCAGTTAGAGCTAATGCCTCGCACACACGCGCGTATATGTACAAGAGAAACACGCATCGCTCGGCCCCTGACCACCCACCATAACCAAGAACTCCCCAAAATTTTCCTCGTCCTCGCTTCTACCATGGATTTTTCCGTCATGGACGGCCCAAAGAATGTCATGCAGCTGTGTCTCCAGCCCGCCTAGGATGAAAAGCCCATTTTTCTGTCATGATTTTTTGTTATAGAAGTAGGAGTCCACCACATCTATGATGATACCGGGTTTTGTCACAATTATCGTCATAGAAGTGTCATAAGTATGACAAAAAAATCATTTGGACAAAATGTCACGGATGTGTCTTTTTTTGTAGTGGAAGCCGATCACCTCTACGATCTGTCTTTAGGACTAATTACATGTTGGAGAAGATTAGGCGCGGAGTTGGATGAGGAGGATAGCAAAACCAATCTCTCTTTCTGCAGTCCCACAAAAAAATGTAAAAATGATGCCCGTGTGACGTTTTGGCAGAACTGCACAAAACACTCTTAAGAAAAAAGTAATTTGTGCAGTTCACCAAAAGGTCGCAATAGCAACGAGGTGAAAATTGATAGCCCTGTTTGCAAAAGGAGATAGAAAGGAAACAATTACTGCCCAATAACATGAGTTGTAGACACATACACTGACAAATAAGAAGCATATTCCATGTAATTCGGGAAAGATATCACATGGTGGTTTGTCAAAAATGGTTTGAGGACGAGATTGCAAGATGGAAAGTACGCCGGCAGAGATACATTTTAAGCAAACAACTAAAGAAGATCCACATGCAGCAACGTGGGAAGATTAGCAGTGGAGCAAAGCCGGAGGAAGTTGTACCAGAGGGTCGTCGGGATGTTACTAGGAGAGCGTCGGCGGCCGGGATCTGCCCATACTGCAGCAGAGAGCAAGTGGTGAAGGCCCTACCGTGCCGGAGCTTGGTCAGAGGGAACAACGGGTACCGCAGATCGGGTCGTGCTGCCTGAACACTGTCGAACAGAGAGACGATGCACATCCTCCCTTTCCACCGGCGAACGGGATGCGGCCGGATCACTGACCAATGCTGAGAGAGTGAGAGAGGCCACCGCCGCCTTGTGTGAGATGGTGTGATGAGAGACAAACCCATTTTTCCATTTTCCCATGGAAATCGTTTTATATTCTGTACGTGCCATTGAGGAATATATAGCTTTATTTAATACTAACGCATCAAGTCAAACTTTGTTCCATCTAGTCGTGGTACCCGACCCTCCTTTGAGTAAACAACCGCTACACGCATCAAAATTATCACGTGGGCTACCTTTTCGTACAGAAATGAACTCCATCGTGTACCCGCGCGGGTGTGGCCAGGAACGAGATGTGAGTACGTGTGTCCTGCGTGCACCTCTTATTTAGGTGCAGGTACGTGCATGGGTGGGTGTGAGAGAGATGGTTTGTGCGAAACAGAGGTAATGTGTCGATGATATCTCAAACAAAAAAACGTAACATATGCAATGTGTGTGAAACTGAGTCATGGACGTGAGATATCGATAGAATTGAAAACAGGGATGAAGTGTGTGGCTGCGCGATCGATAAAGAGTGCCATCAAATTTGTATTTGCCCACGTCAAAGATACATGGCGGCTGGCCTACTGGAATTTGAGAGGGCAGAGGTGCAGTTTTTCTCTGTGGCATGGATACCTACCTACAATG
>NC_041391.1:662661747-662700118 GCF_002162155.2 Triticum dicoccoides | reverse complement strand
GATCGACTAGTATATGTGTGGGGAAAGAGAGAGACCTAGCTATGTATTGAGGGAGATCGATCGGCATCCATGGATATGTGTAGTAGATGAATAAGGTTGGGAGAAAGACAAAGGTAGAGTGTCGAATGGTTGGTGGTGGAGTGGAATCTCACAACTGGTGGGAGAGGCCTGCTAGACAAACGGAGGGTACGAGTGCAATATCAATAAGAGAGGGCGGGGGATGTCTGTCTGTCTATGCACATGCGTGTGAGACACGGATCGGGAGGTATGCAAGGATGATGAGGGGAGACGATATGGTTTTGGTAAGTGTCGGTGTCAAAACCGGCGGATCTCGGGTAGGGGGTCCCGAACTGTGCGTCTAGGCGGATGGTAGCAGGAGACAAGGGACACGATGTTTTACCCAGGTTCGGGCCCTCTTGATGGAGGTAAAACCCTATGTCCTGCTTGATTGATATTGATATTGTGGATGTTTACAAGAGTGGATCTACCACGAGATCAAGGAGGCTAAACCCTAGAAGCTAGCCTATGGTATGATTGTAAGGGTTGATGTTGTTGTTGTGTCCTACGGACTAGAGCCACCCGGTTTATATAGACACCGGAGAGGGCTAGGGTTACATAGAGTCGTTTACAATGGTAGGAGATCTACATATCCGTATCCCCAAGCTTGCCTTCCACGCCAAGGAAAGTCCCATCCAGACACGGGACGAAGTCTTCAATCTTGTATCTTCATAGTCTTGGAGTCCGATCGATGATGATAGTCCGGCCGATGATAGTTCGGCCGATGATGGTAGTCCGGCTCTCCGGACACCCCCTAACCCAGGACTCCCTCAGTAGCCCCTGAACCAGGCTTCAATGACGATGAGTCCGGCGCGCATATTGTTCGGCATTGCAAGGCGGGTTCCTCCTCCGAATAATTCGTAGAAGATTGTGAACACCAGGATAGTGTCCGGCTCTGCAAAATAAATTCCACATTCCACCGTAGAGAGAATAATATATACACAAGTTCAATCTGCTGACGTTTTTTGTGCCATGACGTCACGCCACTACCAAGCCATTACTTGAATTGTTTTTTACTTTACCACCTCAGCGCATTTAGCGAAGCGGTTTCCTTGGCACGTCTTGTCGAAGCAGAGATTGTGTTCCCCCTTAATCCGGGATTCTCATCAATACGGACGTGGGTAACCCAACCGCGCCATTGATGGTGATGCTTGGGAGATAAGCGAGTTTTACCAGGCAGGTGGGGGACGCATAGACTTTGTCCGCCTATATAAGGGATAAGGATTCACCTTTTCACCTACGCCTTCTTCCTCCCTTGCTTATCCATCTCCGCGCACTCGAGCTCCAGCGCCCAAGTTCGCGCATCTCGTCTCAACCTTCTCTGACCATGTCCGGAGCGGGAGGTAAATGGTTGGCCTCCACCGTTAAGGAGGAGCACATCGCCAAACTGCGCGGCGCCGGATACCTCTCCGGCGACATCGCGCACCGGCTGTCCGACGAGGGGCAGCTCATCCCCACCCCCAGGCCCCATGAGAGGGTCGTTTTCCTTCCCCACTTCCTCCGCGGACTGGGCTTTCCACTTCACCCCTTTGTCCGGGGGCTCATGTTCTACTGCGGCCTGGATTTCCATGATCTGGCGCCGAACTTCATCCTCAACATCTCGGCGTTTATCGTCATGTGCGAGGCCTTCCTCTGCATCCAGCCCCACTTCGGCTTGTGGCTCAAGACCTTCAATGTCAAGCCGAAGGTAGTGAAGGGCACTCAAGCGGAGTGCGGAGGTGCCATGTTGGGCAAGATGCCCAACGTCTTTTGGTTCGAAGGGACCTTTGTGGAATCCGTCAAGGGGTGGCAATCGGGGTGGTTCTATATCACCGAGCCGCGCGACCCTACGTGGGCGGCGGCCCCCGAGTTCAGATCTGGTATCCCTACGCATCTCACCTCCTGGAAAGAGAAGGGCTTGCTGTGGGGTAGTTCAGAGGAGGTGACGGGACTCCAAGCCTGCATCGAGAAACTGGTGAAGAAGCTCAGGCTGGTTAACGTGGTCCAAGTCATGCTCGTCCGCCGGATTCTCCCATGCCAAAAGCGGGCATTCAATCTGTGGGAGTTCGATCCGGAACAGCACCAGGCGTTGAACGGGCTCTTCGACACGATGTACGAAGGCGCCTGGAGGGTATTGTTTAAGGGCGCCGAAGCCCCCGCATCCGCGACTGAAGATCGCGGATTTCGCTCGCAGCGCCAAGCTGACGAGGTAAGTGATTCTACCCCTTTACGGGACACTTGCTTTTCATAGTTTGATTCTATGCGGGTTTTAATTTCCCCTTTTCCTTTGACAGGACTGGATGAAGAAGGCGGAGCAGCTCGTCTGCCCGGCTCCCATGCCAGAAAACCCAGTAGACGCCCGTCTAGCGAGGCTGCTGGTTCCGGCACCGCACGTGGTGCCGAAGAAGAAGGCCAAGAAGGAGGCCGCGGGTACTCGAAAGAGTTCCCGTTTTCAGGTGTTCGACGACTCCGAGGCGGACTCCTCCCCCGAAAACGAGGAGGAGAAAGAGGACTCTCTCCCAGAGGAGGGAGAGAGGAAGAGGAAGGCTTCCCAAAAAGGGGAGGCCGAAGGGTCCAAGAGGGGAAGGACTATTCCCCCGGACAGCTCCGCCAACATCAACGTTGGCGAGGAAGAATGGCCTTCAAGGGCCAGGCCTCCGGCGAGATCGTAAGTATCCGGATTCCTGAATGATTTTTCTTTTGTGTCACATAGTGTCATTCTAATGCCGCATGCTGCTTGTAGTCCGGCCAATGATGATCTCCCCACTTCATCGAGCGGGTCGTTGGCTCCGTCGGATGTAGACTCCATCCCGACCGCCTCCACCCCTCACGGCACCGAGGACGCCGAGGTGGGATCCCAAGAAGGGACCCATCAGGGGGAGGCTCCAGAGGCGCCACAAGGCGGCCTCCCGGACTTTGCGCCGGACTCCACATCGGAACCCGCAGTGGTTCCGGAGTCCGGCCGACGGCCCCTTCGCAAGAAGGGCAAGACCGTGATGCCGGCGGCTTCCGTCCAACCGGAGGCACCGGACAATTTGTTGGAGGCGCTCCAGAGCGCTTCCATCGAGGAAGAACACCGCACTATTATGAGTGCGGTGATTCAGAAGGTACAGCTCGCCAAGAGCGTGCTGACCGAAGCCTGCAGTATCCTTCTATCAGGCTTTGAGGTAAGAAGTTAAAAATATGCAATGTAATACCGCATAGACAGTAGCCCCTGATGCTCGGTTCGGTGTTCGGAAAGAAAAGCCGGACTGAGGATCTGAAAAAAGATATACGCAGGGTTGCTAAAAAATTATGTTAATATGGGTTGCAGGCTGCGCTGCTGACCTCTGCCGCACTGACTGCAGAGGTCGGTGCTTTGAAGCAGGAGCTTGAGCGGTCCGAGCAAGAGCTCGGCCGTGCCAAGAAGCAGCTCCAGGACAAAGAAGGTGAGTAACACCACTTTCAATAGTTACCTTACAGAAAAGGATTTAGGTTGCGATAAAAGAATAACAAGGATAACATGGGTACTACAGGGGCCACAAACGAGGTGGCAACCCTGAAGGAGGCCGTGTCCGCGGCCGAACGCAGTGCGGCCGCAGAACGGACAGAGCGAGAAAAGAAGGAGGCGCAGGTGGCGGCGGTTCGGCAAGAGCTCCAGGCTCTCATGGAAAAGCATGAGAGTTTGGAGCATGACTCAAAGACTCGAGAGTCCGAGCTTGCCTCGGCTCTCAAAAGTGCCAAAGCCGCCAAGGCCGAGGCCCATAAGTCCCTTCAGGAGATTGAGTCGGTGAAGAAGATAGCGGCGGGTAAGGCATTTTTATGCAAAGCAAGCATGTGAATGTAAATTACGTGTTACTTACCCGAATTCAGAGCTCTCCAGGGGCGTTTGCAGATCTGCCTCGCAGCGTGTCTGATGCCGCCGCATTCTACCGAGCCGAGGAGGGGAGCTCAACGGAGAAGGTCTTCTGGTCTCAGTACGCTGAGACCGGCCATCCGGTGCCCCCTAGCGACCAGCTGAAGCAGCTGGTCGAGCTTCACAAGGTAGCCGAGCAGGCCATGAAGGGCCTCATAGTCTGGCTGTGGCCTGGAGAGGCCATGCCTGGGAGCTACTTCGGCCTCGTGCGGTGGTTGGTGGATGCGTGCATCTGGGTGGAGGTTATCAAGCGCTCCGCCTGTATTGAAGGTGCTCGTCGGGCCTTTGCCCGCGCAAAGGTGCACTGGGGCAAGCTGGATGCGGAGAAGCTAATCACTGACGCGCCACCAGCGGGCAAGGAATATCGTACGCCCGAGATGTACTATAGGACTGTCCTGAAGGGTGCCCGCAAGATTGCGGATGAGTGCCCCCGAGATGTAATTATTGAGTAAACTCGCTATGTATTATCCTGTGCGCTGAAAACTTTGTTCATATGCGCTAAGCAACGCTTGTTTAATTTAAAATATTACCTTCTGTGCGGCTGTTTATAAAATCTGAGAGATGGCAAGTCGTTGGCTTCAGCCCCCATGCCACTAGTGCTGGGGTGTTCGGGATAAACTTGAGCACTCTTGTTCCCATTTTTGGGTCCATCTAGGGAGGCGCTCAACACGACGAACAAGGCAACCGGACTTATAATGCTTGAACACTCTAACTTAGCCATAGAATTCTATAATTTTAAATTTCG
The DNA here is from genome assembly GCF_002162155.2 of Triticum dicoccoides. Classification (NCBI taxonomy): domain Eukaryota; kingdom Viridiplantae; phylum Streptophyta; class Magnoliopsida; order Poales; family Poaceae; genus Triticum; species Triticum dicoccoides. The sequence continues at coordinate 662,695,442 of NC_041391.1, read as the reverse complement.
GCGAAGCCCCTGGTATTCGGAAGACCGAATTCGGGGCGCTATCCACGCCTTCGTCAGACATGATCCGGTACTTCGCTCGAAGTGGCATAGGTCTTTAAGGACCCGAAAAGACCTCTCGAACAGCGACCCGTCTCTCGCCTTATCATGACAGTCAGTTTTAGCTTTCTCCACTGAGGCATTAACCCGGCTCAACCGGGGCGCAATCGCAGTGGTTCTCCCGGTGCTACCTTAGCCGATAGAACGGAACGTAAGGTGCCAAACATGGGAGCCGGGCAAACCCAACTATTGACCCAAGACATGATTCGGAGCCAATTCATATAATGCTATAAGTTCGGGGTGCCGCACTTGTGAAAGTGTTTGGACTTTATCACACCATAATGCGGGGAACGTAAGCCCCTGGTGTATTTGGCCGTACCAAAATATACGGATGCAACATGTCGTAAATGAACATATATATATATAAAGTAATGCAATTATGGGCAAAAAGTGCTGCATTTTATTCAAGGAGATCTGCTATGAGTGCTGAATGATACAAATAGTGCGGAAAGCATGGGATTGGATGAATTAAAGGCGTCTCCCTCCAGGGGTAGGCCGCGGAGTGGTGTATTTAACAAATTTAATACTCGTAATGGAGACCACCTGAGTGTTCATCGCAGCCTTTGTCCTCCCTGGCTGTTGTATCATGAGTTCGGCAGGTTCGCCACCGGGCAGAGTCCTGTATATATAAAAAAGATAAAAATAAAAGATAAAAAGAGCGACACACTTGGGAGCCCCTGGTGTGGTCGAACCGCACTCTGGGTCTGTTGTGGTCGTGCCTCTCCCCCTATGCCCATGGTATCTCCAGGGTGTAATTATGTACGTGGAGAGTTTGTCTTGCAATTGTGCGAGGGCTGGGGTTGAGGCCGCATTGCTATGCGTGCTCGGAACGTGCCAGGTGGTCTTGGTTGATGTTGCTCCGGGCGCGTTTGGCTGTGTCCAGTCGTTTAACGGCCGGACTTGAAAATTGCCTTGAAAGGCTGCTCTGTACTTCTGCCACGAGAGCCGCTGTATGTTCCTCCGTTCGAAGGGAGCGTTCCGTGTTTCCATTGATCGTGATGACTCCACGGGGGCCTGTCATCTTGAGCTTAAGGTATGCATAATGCGGCACAACGTTGAATTTTGCGAACGCCGTTTGTCCGAGCAGAGCGTGATAGCCACTGCGGAACGGGACTATGTCGAAGATTAACTCCTCGCTTCGAAAATTATCCGGGGATCCAAAGACCACTTCCAGTGTGACTGAGCCTGTACAATTGGCCTCAACTCCTGGTATGACGCCTTTGAAGGTCGTCTTTGTAGGTTTAATCCTTGAAGGGTCTATGCCCATCTTGCGCACTATATCCTGATAAAGCAGGTTCAAGCTACTGCCGCCGTCCATCAGGACTCTCGTGAGGTGAAAACCATCGACGATTGGGTCTAAAACCAATGCGGCGAATCCGCCATGGCAGATACTGGTCGGATGGTCTCTTCGATCGAAAGTGATCGGGCAAGAGAACCATGGGTATAATTTTGGGGCGACTGGCTCCATCGCGTATACGTCCCTTAGTGCACGCTTCCGCACCCTCTTGGGTATATGTGTTGCGTATATCATGTTTACCGTCTGAACTTGAGGGGGGAATCCCTTTTGTCCTCTGTTGTTCGGCGGCCGGGTCTCTTCCTCGTCATTGCTGTGTAGCCCCTTGTCATTGTTTTCGGCAATTAATTTGCCTGCCTGCTTGAATACCCAACAATCTCTGTTGGTGTGGTTGGCTGGCTTTTCGGGGGTTCCATATATTTGACAAGAGCGGTCGAGTATTCGGTCCAAATTGGACGGGCCCGGAGTGGTTCTTTTAAATGGCTTCTTCCGTTGACCGGGTTTGGAGCCTCGGAATCCGGCATTGACTGCCGTATCCTCATTGCTGTCGCCGTTATTGCGGCGTTTGTTTTTGTTTCGACGCGACCTGCCATTGCGGTCCTTGGTATCCGGACTGCCAGCATTTTTGCTGAGATTGTTGCTACGAGCTAGCCAACTATCCTCTCCCGCACAAAAGTGGGTCATGAGTGATGTGAGGGCTGCCATGGATTTCGGCTTTTCCTGTCCTAGGTGCCGGGCCAGCCACTTGTCGCGGATGTTATGTTTGAAGGCAGCGAGGGCCTCCGCATCCGGACAGTCGACGATTTGATTTTTCTTTGTTAAGAACCGTGTCCAGAATTGCCTGGCCGATTCGTCTGGCTGCTGGATTATGTGGCTTAGGTCATCTGCGTCCTTTGGTCACACATACGTGCCCTGGAAGTTGTCGAGGAATGCGGCTTCCCGGTCTTCCCAGCATCCAATTGATTCTGCGGGCAGGCTGTTAAGCCAATGCCGAGCTGGTCCTTTAAGCTTGAGCCGGAGATATTTGATGGCGTGAAGATCGTCGCCGCGGGCCATATGTATATGAAGGAGATAATCCTCAATCCAAACCGCGGGGTCTGTTGTGCCATCGTAGGATTCGATGTTAACGGGTTTAAACCCTTCAGGGATTTGATGATCCATTACTTCATCAGTGAAGCATAGTGGGTGTGCGGCGCCTCTGTATTGCGCAATATCGCGACGTAGCTCAAGAGAGCATTGTCTCTGTGTTCGGCCCGGCTGGAGTAGTTGTATCCGGCGCGACGGTATTCGTCGTGGGTCTTGGGGCGCCCACGTGATCCATAGATGGATCTGGATTGTCTTGCCTTGTCCTCCAATATGTCCTGCAAGTCCGGCGCATTCCCCCGTGGCTTCACGTTTTTTGAGCGGTGCCGGGGTACGGTTTTGGTGGAGGGCTTACATGCCTCTCTATCGCGGCCACGAGGTGGTCGGTCTGCCGTATTGTGCGCTGGTGATGTCGGTTTGTATGCTTCCTCCTCTAGTCGGGGGAGTAACGTGCGTTTTGGGTAACTTTTGGAGGGGCGTTCGAGTTCATACTCTTCGGCCGCGAGGACCTCGGTCCATCTGTCGGCCAGCAGGTCTTGATCAGCTTGAAGCTGTTGCTGCTTTTTCCTTAGACTATTTGCTGTGGACATTAGCCTGCGTTTGAAACACTCTTGTTCGACGGGATCCTCAGGCACGACGAATTCGTCGTCGTCGAGGCTTGCCTCGTCTCCGAAGGGAGGTATGTAATTATCATCCTCGACCTCTTCGTCTGCCGTCCTCTCGTGAGGGCTTGCTTCTGCCTCCTCCTTCGCTGAATCTTGCTGGAGGTGGTTATCTTCGGCACTTTCTGGGGTGTTATTATCTCCTGTGCCGGAATCTCCATTCTTTCTGTGGCGGGATTTAGAGCGGCGCCGCTGACGTCGGCGCTTGGGCTGTTTCTTTAAGGAATCTACCTCCGCTGCTTCTTCGCCGTCCCCATCTTTGGGGGTGTCCACCATGTATATGTCGTATGACGAGGTGGTCTTCCAGTGTCCTGTAGGCGCTGGTTCTTGATAGTCTCCGGCATCGTCGTCCATACTGTCGATGTCTTCGGAGTCGTAGTCGAGTACGTCGGTTAGATCGTCGACGGTGGCTACGAAGGGGGTGGTGGGTGGGCTCTGAATTTCTTCATCGTCCGTGTCCCAACCATCCTGGCCGTAGTCCGGCCAGGGCTCTCCAGATAGCGAGAGGTGCTTCAGCGAATTTAAGATGTCGCTGAAGGGTGAGTGCTGAAAGATGTCCGCAGCGGTGAATTCCATGATCGGCGCCCAATCGGATTTGACTGGCAGGGGTGCAGGAGGTTCGGAGTCCGGTAGGGAGTCTGGCACCTCGGAGTCATGAGCTTTATGCGGGACAAGGTCAGTGTTCGGCTCCATCGCCGTAGAGGTTGCAGCTCCCGAGCCGGTGTCCAGCCACCCGTCCTCGATCTGCACGATCGGCTCCGGACTATGGGTCGGAGCGGATTCGCGTGTGGCCTCCAAAGCGCTGTCCGGCGGCAGAGTTAGGTCGTGCCCATCGTGACAGTGCGACGCACTTGGCTGCGGCTCGGATCCATCGAGGATCAAGTCCCCGCGAATATTGGTCGTGAAGTTTAGACTTCCAAACCTGACCTGACGGCCAGGGGCGTAGCTTTCGATCTGCTCCAGATGGCCAAGTGAGTTGGCCCGCAGTGCGAAGCCGCCGAATACGAAGATCTGTCCGGGGAGAAAAGTCTCACCCAGGACCGCGTCGTTGTTGATTGAAGAGGCCATCAAGCCTATCGGTGACGACACAGAGGAACTCTCAATGAAAGCACCAATGTCGGTGTCAAAACCGGCGGATCTCAGGTAGGGGGTCCCGAACTGTGCGTCTAGGCGGATGGTAACAGGAGACAAGGGACACGATGTTTTACCCAGGTTTGGGCCCTCTTGATGGAGGTAAAACCCTACGTCCTGCTTGATTGATATTGATATTGTGGATGTTTACAAGAGTGGATCTACCACGAGATCAAGGAGGCTAAACCCTAGAAGCTAGCCTATGGTATGATTGTAAGGGTTGATGTTGTTGTTGTGTCCTACGGACTAGAGCCACCCGGTTTATATAGACACCGGAGAGGGCTAGGGTTACATAGAGTCGGTTACAATGGTAGGAGATCTACATATCCGTATCGCCAAGCTTGCCTTCCACGCCAAGGAAAGTCCCATCCGGACACGGGACGAAGTCTTCAATCTTGTATCTTCATAGTCTTGGAGTCCGGTCGATGATGATAGTCCGGCCGATGATAGTTCGGCCGATGATGGTAGTCCGGCTCTCCGGACACCCCCTAATCCAGGACTCCCTCAGTAAGCATACGTAACTACATAGGAAGATCAACCGTGTGTGTCCGAGAAAGGGATAGACATAACTAGCGAGGTAAGTGTATCGGTGCATGGGGAGAACGAATTATAGTCGACCTGGCTATATGTAGAGAGATCGGTATGTATACATGCATGCATGTGTTAGAAGCAAATAAGGTCCGGAGAGACAGAAAGGGGGAGAGCGGTGCGGCTAGGAGGTGGTGTGAGATGCCTACCATGTCGAGGGGGGAGGAGTGTGCGAGTATGAGATCAATGAAAAGAGGGGCGGTACTGTGCACCTGCGTGGAACCGTATTGGACATAGGGGGGCATGGATGGTGAGAAGAGAAGAGGGGAAGTATATATGTGTTTGTGGTAGGCACACTTTGCTAGAGAGGTATATCTACCGGTGTGTGCCCGAAAGAAGGAGCCGGGGGTCCTACACACACTGCGGGTGAACGACCTAAAGCGAAATAACGAACATGCGCGATGGAGGGTACACTGAGGGAGGGTGAGAGGGGGGTGGTCGTGTGCATGCATGATAGAAAGTTAGCGCTAGCTATCTACAAATAGAAGAGGATCATGAAGGTGTAAAAGACGGACAAAGATCATAATTCATTATAAAAAACTGGATACGGTTACTTGAAGAAGATATCATAATGTAGAACATTGATTATAATTTGGGCTAATGTGTGGCTTTTGCAGCTTAGGGCTAAATACTTGTCATAATGCAGGGGGCGGGTCACTATACTTTGTGTGATAAACACGGTGTACATATGGAACATGGTTTAGATTATGAATATATAGTTAGTACATCAAATGTACTATTATTTGGAATCAACATCAAAGTGTATTCAAAAAATAGAATTCGAGTTCATATAGTACACATGGTTCATATCTATCTCTATAGTAATCATGTGGTGTGTTATTAAGATAATACATGAATGATGGTTGAAGTTGGCAACAATCATGATTGTAGATTCTTATTGAAATAGAGAAACAAATTCAAATTTAGTTCGAATTGCAGCGGTAGTATAGACATTTAAAATGCACTAAAATGTTGGTATGAGTAGGTTACATACATTATACAGCCAGCGAAAAAAATTAATTGGACATAACATGGATTCATACTCCCTCCTTCCATCTATATAGGGCGTAATGCGTTTTTAAGACCTGCTACGTCTTGAGCTTGCGTTGGTTTTCCTTGAAGAGTAAAGGGTGATGCAGCAATAGTAGCGTAAGTATTTCCCTCAGTTTTTGAGAACCAAGGTATCAATCCAATAGGAGGCTCCTCACAAGTCCCACGTACCTACACAAACAAACAAAGAACTCGCAACCAACGCAATAAGGGTTGTCAATCCCTTCACGGCCACTTGCGGAAGTGAGATCAGATAGAGATAATATGATAAGATAAATATATTTTTGGTATTTTATGATATAGATTGGAAAAGTAAAGATGCAAATAAAGTAGATTGAAAGCTTATATGATAAAAGATAGACCCGGGGGCCATAGGTTTCACTAGTGGCTTCTCTCAAGATAGCATAAGTATTACGGTGGGTGAACAAATTACTGTTGAGCAATTGATAGAAAAGCGAATAATTATGAGACTCTCTAGGCATGATCATGTATATAGGCATCACGTCCAAGACAAGTAGACAGACTCCTGCCTGCATCTACTACTATTACTCCACACATCGACCGCTATCCAGCATGCATCTAGAGTATTGAGTTCATAAAGAACAGAGTAACGTATTAAGAAAGATGACATGATGTAGAGGGATAAACTCATGCAATATGATATACACCCCATATTTTTATCCTCGATGGCAACAATACAATACGTGCCTTGCTGCCCCTACTGTCACTGGGAAAGGACATCGCAAGATTGAACCCAAAGCTAAGCACTTCTCCCATTGCAAGAAAGATCAATCTAGTAGGCCAAACCACACTGATAATTCAAACAGACTTGCAAACATAACTCAATCATACATAAAATAATTCAGAGGAGATTCAAATATTTATTATAGATAAACTTGATCATAAACCCACAATTCATCGGATCTCGACAAACACACCGCAAAAAGAGTTACATCAAATAGATATCCACAAGAGAGGGGGAGAACATGGTATTGAGATCTAAAAAGAGAGAAGAAGCCATCTAGCTAATAATTATGGACCCAAAGGTCTATGGTAAACTACTCACAACTCATCGGAGGGGCTATGGTGTTGATGTAGGAGCCCTCCATGGTCGATTCCCCCTCCGGCGGAGCGCCGACGAAGGCTCCAAGATGGGATCTCGCGGATACATAAGGTTACGACAGTGGAAATTGTGTTTCGTTGGCTCCTTGGATGTTTTCGGGATACGTGGGTATATATAGGAGGAAGAAGTACGTCGGTGGAAGCCCGAGGGGCCCACGAGACAGGGGGGCCGCCCTACAGGGGTGGGCGCGCCCTCACCCTCGTGGCCGCCTCGGATGCTTCTTGGCTTGCACTCCAAGTCCTCTGGATCACGTTTGTTCCAAAAATCACGCTCCCGAAGGTTTCATTCTGTTTGGACTCCATTTGATATTCCTTTTCTTCGAAATACTGAAATAGGCAAAAAAAACAGCAATACGAGCTGGGCCTCCGGTTAGTAGGTTAGTCCCAAAAATGATATAAATGTGTAAACGGAGTAACACATTAAGAAAGATGACATGATGTAGAGGGATAAACTCATGCAATATGATATAAACCCCATCTTTTTATCCTCGATGGCAACAATACAATACGTGCCTTGCTACCCCTGCTGTCACTGGGAAAGGACACCGCAAGATTGAACCAAAAGCTAAGCACTTCTCCCATTGCAAGAAAGATCAATATAGTAGGCCAAACCAAACTGACAATTCGAAGAGACTTGCAAAGATAACTCAATCATACATAAACTAATTCAGAGGAGATTCAAATATTTCTCATAGATAAACTTGATCATAAACCCACAATTCATCGGATCTCGACAAACACACCACAAAAAGAGTTACATCAAATAGATCGACACAAGAGAGGGGGAGAACATGGTATTGAGATCCAAAAAGAGAGAAGAAGCCATCTAACTAATAACTATGGACCCGAAGGTTTGTGGTAAACTACTCACAACTCATGGGAGGGGCTATGGTGTTGATGTAGAAGCCCTCTATGGTTAATTGCCCCTCCAGCGGAGCGCTGGCGAAGGCTCCAAGATGGGATCTCGCGGATACAGAAGGTTACTGCGGTGGAAATTGTGTTTCGTTGGCTCCCTAGATGTTTTTGGGGTACGTGGGTATATATAGGAGGAAGAAGTATGTCGGTGGAAGCCTGAGGGGCCCACGAGACAGGGGGCACGCCCTATAGGGGTGGGCGCACCCTCCACCCTCATGGCCACCTCGGCTGCTTCTTGGCTTGCATCCAAGTCCTCTGGATCACGTTTGTTCCAAAAATCATGCTCCCGACGTTTTCATTCCATTTGGACTCCGTTTGATATCCCTTTTCTTTGAAATACTGAAATAGGCAAAAAAAACAGCAATACGGGCTGGGCCTCCGGTTAGTAGGTTAGTCCCAAAAATGATATAAATGTGTAAAATAAAGCCCATAAACATCCAAAACGGGTAATATAATAGCATGGAACAATAAAAAATTATAGATATGTTGGAGAGGTATCAAGCTTCCCCAAGCTTAATTCCTGCTCGTCCTCGAGTAGGTAAATGATAAAAACAAGATTTTTGATGTGGAATGCTACCTAGCATAATTATCAAAGTAATTTTCTTTATTGTGGCATGATTGTTCAGATCCAAATGATTCAAGATAAAAGCATATAAAACATAAAAATAATAATTCCTCGAAGCATACTAACAAATAATCATGTCCAATCAAAATAGCATAGCCAAACAAAGCTTATTCCTACAAAATCATATAGTTAGGCCATGCTTCATTTTCATTACACAAAATACTCCCATCATGTACAACCCCGATGACGAGCCGAGCAATTGGTTCATACTTTTTAACGCGCTTCAGCTTTTTCAACTCTTACGCAATACATGAGCGCAAGCCATGGATATAGCACTATGGTGGTATATGGTGGTGGTTGTTAGGACAAAAGGGGGAAGATAGTCTCACATCAATTAGGCATATCAACGGGCTATGGAGATGCCCATTAATAGATATCAATGTGAGTGAGTAGGGATTGCCATGCAACGGATGAACTAGAGCTATAAATGTATGAAAGCTCAACAAAAGAAACTAAGTGGGTGTGCATCCAACTTGCTTGCTTACGAAGACCTAGGGCATTTCGAGGAAGCCCATCATTGGAATATACAAGCCAAGTTCTATAATGAAAAATTCCCACTAGTATATGAAAGTGACAACATAGTAGACTCTCTATCATTAAGATCATGGTGCTATTTTTGAAGCACAAGTGTGGAAAAGAGATAGTAGAAATTGTCCCTTCTCTCTTTTTCTCTCATTATATATATATATTTCTCTTTTTTCTTTTTTCTTTTCCTTTTTTTCTCTTTTTTTCTTTTTTTTCTTTGGCCTTCCTTTTTTTGGCCATTCTTTTTTTTTCTTTTTTTCTTTTTTTAAAGTCCGAAGTATCATCCCGACTTGTGGGGGAATCATAGTCTTCATCATCCTTTCCTCACTGGGACAATGCTTTAATAATGAAGATCATCACACTTTTATTGATTTACAACTCAAGAATTACAACTCAAAGCTAGAACAAGATATAACTCTATATGAATGCCTCTGGCGGTGTACCGGGATATGCAATGAATCAAGAGCGGCATGTATGAAAATTACGAAGGTGGCCTTGCCATAAATACAATGTCAACTACATGATCATGCAAAGAGCAATATGACAATGATGATGCGTGTCATAATAACGGAATGATGGAAAGTTGCATGGCAATATATCTCGGAATGACTATGGAAATGCCATAATGGGTAGGTGTGGTGGCTATTTTTAGGAAGGTAATAATGGGTGCATGATGCCGGCGAAAGTTGCGCGGTATAAAAGAGGCTAGCTAAGTGGAAGGATGAGTGTGCGTATATCCATGGACTCACATTAGTCATAAAGAACTCATATACTTATTGCAAAAGTCTACTTAGCCCTCGAAGCAAAGTACTACTATGCATGCCCCTAGAGGGATAGATTGGTAGGAAAAGACCATCGCTCGTCCCCGTCTGCCACTCATAAGGAAGACAATCAAAAGAGCACCTCATGCAACAAATCGGTCACACAACTTTTACCATACGTGCATGCTACGGGACTTGCCAACTTCAACACAAGTATTTCTCAATTTCATAATTACCCACTAGCATGACCCTAACATTACTACCTTTATATCTCAAAACAATTATCAAGCATCAAATTGATCCTAGTGTTTAATGCACTTTCTATGATAGTTTTTATTATACCCAAATTGGATGCTCATCATTCTAGGACCAAATTCATAACCATAGCAAATACCATGCTGTTCTAATATACTCTCAAAATAATATAAGTGAAGCATGAGAGACTAGCAATTTCTACAAAATTAAGCCACCGCCGTGCTCTAAAATATATAAGTGAAGCACTAGAGCAAAAACTATCTAGCTCAAAAGATATAAGTGAAGCACGTAGAGTGTTCTAATAAATTTAAATCAAGTGGGCTTCTCCCAAAAGATGTGTACATCAAGGATGATTGTGGTAAACAAAAAAGCAAATACTAATATCATACACGACGCTCCAAGCAAAACACATATCATGTGGAGAATAAAAATATAGTTCCAAGTAAAGTTACCAATGAACGAAGACGAAAGAGGGGATGCCTTCCGGGGGCATCCCCAAGCTTAGACTTTTGGCTATTCTTGAATATATTGGGGTGCCATGGGCATCCCCAAGATTAGGCTTTTGCCACTCCTTATTCCATAGTCCATCAAATCTTTACCCAAAACTTGAAAACTTCACAGCACAAAACTCAACAGGAAATCTCATAAGCTCCGTTAGTGAAAGAAAACAAAACCACCACATAAGGTACTGTAATGAACTCATTCTTTATTTATAGTGGTGTTAAACCTACTGTATTTCAAGTTCTTTATGGTTCATACCACTTAATACTAGCCATAGATGCATCAAAATAAGCAAACAACACACGAAAAGCAGAATCTATCAAAAACAGAACAGTCTGTAGCAATCTGTAACTAACGCAAACTTCTGGAACTCTAAAAATCCTACCAAAACAGGAAGTCCTGGAAAATTTGTCGATTGATCTACAGCAAAAATAATCAATGCAAAAGCACATTTCTGTGATTTATTGAATTGTTTTCGTGAGCGCAAAGTTTCTGTTTTTCAGCAGAATCAAATTAACTATCATCATAGGTTATCCTATAGGTTCTACTTGGCAGAAACACTAATTAAAACATGAAAACACAACTAAACAGAAGGTAGATGCAAAATTTATTGAATAACAGCAAGGAAAAATATTGGGTTACCTCCCAACAAGCGTTATCGTTTAACGCCCCTAGCTAGGCATTGATCATTTTAATGATGCTCACATGAAAGATAAGAATTGAAACATAAAGAGAGCATCATGAAGCACGTGACAAACACATCTAAGTCTAACATACTTCCTATGCATAGGCATATTATAAGCAAACAAATTTGCAAGGCAAGCAAAAACTAGGATATGCAAGGAAGAAGAAAGAGACGATAGCAATCTCAACATGACAAGAGGTAATTTAATAAGATAAAAATTTATATGGCCATATTATCCTTTCTCATAATAATTACATGTAGGATCATAGGCAAATTCAACAAAATAACTATCACAAAACATATTCTCAACATGATCCACATGCATGCAAAGTTGACACTCTTCCAAGATAGTGGGATTAACATTAACTAAAGTCATGGCCTTTCCGAACCCACTTTTATCAAAAATATCATAAGATTGAACATACTCCAAATATGTGGGATCTAAAGTTCACACTCTTCCAAAACCACTTTCAATATTATTGCAAACACTATTATCAATCTCATATTCATCATGGGGCTTAAATAAATTTTCAAGGTTATAAGAAGAATCACCCCAATCATGATCACTGAAACAAGTAGTAGACATAACAAAACTAGCATCCCGAAGCTTAGGGTTTTGCATATTATTAGCACAATTGACATCAAGAGAATTTATAGGAAAATCATTGCAATCATGCTTTTTATTCAAGGAGTTATCGTGAATCTCTTCATAAATTTCTTCATCATAATTTTCAGATTCACAAATTTTGAGCAAAGCTTCATAAAGATAATCTAGTGCACAAAACTCATTAGCAATTGGTTCATCATAATTGGATATCTTAAAAAGATTAGCAAGCGGATGAGGATCCATAGATCTTAGGTTCTCTGTTTAGCAATAAATAAACTACTATTCCAACCAAATGAGCAGACGAGCCAAGTAAGACATCAAAGCAAAAAGACGAATAGAAGAAGGGCGAATAAAACGACAAGGGTGAAGTGGGGGAGAGAAAAACGAGAGGCAAATGGGAAATAATGTAAATGCGAGGGAGATGAGTTTGTGATGGGTACTTGGTATGTCTCGACTTGAGCGAAGACCTCCCCGGCAACGGCGCCAGAAATCCTTCTTGCAACGTTTTGAGCTTGCGTTGGTTTTCCTCGAAGAGGAAAGGGTGATGCAGCAATAGTAGTGTAAGTAGTTCCCTCAGTTTTTGAGAACCAAGGTATCAATCCCGCAGGACACCTACACAAACAAACAAAGAACTCGCAACCAACGCAATAAAGGGGTTGTCAATCCCTTCACGGCCACCTGCGAAAGTGAGATCTGATAGAGATAATATGATAAGATAAATATATTTTTGGTATTTTATGATATAGATTGGAAAAGTAAAGATGTAAATAAAAGTAGATTGAAAGCTTATATTGTAAAAGATAGACCCGAGGGACATAGGTTTCACTAGTGGCTTCTCTCAAGATAACATAAGTATTACGGTGGGTGAACAAATTACTGTCGAGCAATTGATAGAAAAGCGAATAATTATGAGATTATCTAGGCATGATCATGTATATATGCATCACGTCCGCGACAAGTAGACCGACTCCTGCCTGCATCTACTACTATTACTCCACACATCGACCGCTATCCAGCATGCATGTAGAGTATTAAGTTTATAAAGAACGGAGTAACACATTAAGAAAGATGACATGATGTAGAGGGATAAACTCATGCAATATGATATAAACCCCATCTTTTTATCCTCGATGGCAACAATACAATACGTGCCTTGCTACCCCTGCTGTCACTGGGAAAGGACACCGCAAGATTGAACCAAAAGCTAAGCACTTCTCCCATTGCAAGAAAGATCAATATAGTAGGCCAAACCAAACTGACAATTCGAAGAGACTTGCAAAGATAACTCAATCATACATAAACTAATTCAGAGGAGATTCAAATATTTCTCATAGATAAACTTGATCATAAACCCACAATTCATCGGATCTCGACAAACACACCACAAAAAGAGTTACATCAAATAGATCGACACAAGAGAGGGGGAGAACATGGTATTGAGATCCAAAAAGAGAGAAGAAGCCATCTAACTAATAACTATGGACCCGAAGGTTTGTGGTAAACTACTCACAACTCATGGGAGGGGCTATGGTGTTGATGTAGAAGCCCTCTATGGTTAATTGCCCCTCCAGCGGAGCGCTGGCGAAGGCTCCAAGATGGGATCTCGCGGATACAGAAGGTTACTGCGGTGGAAATTGTGTTTCGTTGGCTCCCTAGATGTTTTTGGGGTACGTGGGTATATATAGGAGGAAGAAGTATGTCGGTGGAAGCCTGAGGGGCCCACGAGACAGGGGGCACGCCCTATAGGGGTGGGCGCACCCTCCACCCTCATGGCCACCTCGGCTGCTTCTTGGCTTGCATCCAAGTCCTCTGGATCACGTTTGTTCCAAAAATCATGCTCCCGACGTTTTCATTCCATTTGGACTCCGTTTGATATCCCTTTTCTTTGAAATACTGAAATAGGCAAAAAAAACAGCAATACGGGCTGGGCCTCCGGTTAGTAGGTTAGTCCCAAAAATGATATAAATGTGTAAAATAAAGCCCATAAACATCCAAAACGGGTAATATAATAGCATGGAACAATAAAAAATTATAGATACGTTGGAGACGTATCAAGACCGCATTTGACTATTGACAAGATTAATAGTACATGACATGCACAATGTGAAAATTCTATCATTGAAAGCTCCTTCACACACAAATTTAACGGTGTGCTTTGTGTAAGTTGCATGTCATATATTATTGCTCTAATATTTGGTCAAAGTTAGCATTGAAAAACGCATTAGGCCATATATAGATGGAAGGAGTGAGTAGCTTTGAATAGCATTTGTATAGTAAAACGAAACAAGATTCTCTCTTTTTGTGGTGTGAATAGGTTTATTTTTTCTTTTTTTTGGTTGAGGGAAGTGCGAATTAATTTGGTACGTACAAGTACAATATTACACGTTAGGCTTGTCCCTAAAACTCAACCAGCGCCTTGTTATATCTCGAAAATTTTCAGATATCGTGCTCCCAAAACTGGCGCCTTCACAACCCGCGCCTTGCTATCCCGAAATTACAATGCGGACGAAAACTCCCCCCAGCTGCCAAATCCTGACACGCGAAATCCCCCTTCTAACCCTGAGCTGAAAGGGCCGCTAGTTCAAATCTGTGGGGGTACTTTTGTAACACACCCTACATTTTGGACAAGCGCGTCCCTAAGTCGTGGTTCCCCCTCCCATCGCCTCCTTTTCGCCATTCGAAATCCCAGGCCTCCATAACATCTCTGCACCAGCCGCGAAACCCCACCCTCCTCCGTACGACACCTCACCGCTGCCCAGCCGGAGCCTCTTCCCCGACGATGTCGTCCACCGCAATAGCTCGACGTCCCTCGTCCACCTCCTCAGATAAGGATCCATTATCCATCTCGTCGTCCCGCCGGTTTAGCGCCCCGTTCTCCGCCTCCAAGGAGCTGCTCCGACGATCGCCTCGTCTATCGAGGCTGCTCCATCCCCACAGCGCCGCCTTAACCTGCTCCACCGGAACCGCAGCATCCTCACTAACACCTCTGACGAAGCCAAGGCCTACTCGGCGCCAACAAAGAGGTTGTACACTCATTGCATCGCACGTTCTCCTTAACTCGACCTCCCGGCGCAGACGGTGCTCTATCCCGCACCCCCATGGAGTGGCTACCTTGAAGCCGGCGTCATGGGCGACATCTCCATGGTAGCTCTCCCCCAGTGCGAGGACCCTTTGGCGACAGCGTCCATACCAGCCGGATCTGCTGCTGCTGCTTCGGCTCTCGCTCACTCGCTCGCGTTGTTACTGTTGCTCCGGCTCTCGCTCGCTCGCTCGCACTGCTGCTGTTGCTCTCCCCCTTGCTCGTGCTGATGCTTTGCTCCGATTTATATACACTTTAGTCGACTGAATCGACTTTTGGGTTAGTCGATTTTAGGGGGTGGGGGGGCTCGCCGGAGTTAAGGAAGAACCACCCGTAGCGGGGAGGGGGGTTTGTCGGAGAGGTACCCTACTATCTATCTTAGGGTTCAGGGTCGGGGCGGGGGCCCTAGAGGGCTGGCCGGGGTGGTGGGGCAGCGGCGGATCGGCGGCGGGGAGTTGTTTTGGGGCGACTAGGCGGCGCTGGGGGTGGTAGTGGCTGGCGGCTCAGGGGGGTGCAGGTTGAAGATGAATTGCAGGCCCTCCCTAAACTACATGTCAAGTGCTTCTCTGCTACCATTGTGTTCAGTTTTGACAGTAATATTCAGATTCCATGGTAAATATCAGTTTCGACAGTTAAGTTCAGAGTCAACAGTTTTTACCTCATCTGTTGTAGTCAGGTGGTTTTTGGTGATGTAAATTTTACATCAGTTTTACATCATCCGTTGGAGATGCTATTAGAATCCCACTTGAGATTAACGATGTCTGTCTTGTGTTGCTTCAGCCTTGACTTCTTACGGCTCACCGAAGCTGCTCCAACGACAGAACGATCCATCACAACAGAGCAGTGCCCTGGACACCGTCTACAGATTCCTCAGATCTTCCTCCACACCTCCGACAGCCACCTCTGCCTCAACTTCTTCAGCGACCAACCCAATGATGCTGAGGTCGACACGGCTACGGCAAAGAGGTTGTACACTTGTTGCATCACTTATTACTCTACATTCATGTCAATCCATTAGGGCTATTTTGGTTCAACGAAAAAATATAGCAATAGGGAATTTTCCTATGGCACTCTACTATTCAATTATTCATGCATTTTGTTGAAAGGAATGGAGCAAAACATCCACCTAGACCTACTTTTCAAAATCCTATGCATGAAAACAAGACAAAGTGCATTAGTGGCAGAATAACATTCTAAATATACACGCTTTCATATGGTTTCACTTTATCTTGGCCATGTTTCTTTGCATTCCCGTGCTCTTCCAATTCCTGTGAACCAAACACACAGGTTGACAGAAATCCTGTGTTTACAAATGCTCTATTTACCATGTGCATTCCTATCCTATTCCGGTGTTTTTCCTATCCCTGCGTTTTTAGAATCATGCAAGCCAAATGAGCCCTTACAGAATTACTTCAGTTACAGGTAGGTGTCGAAGGGAACTTTGTGTGGTTTGTCCTGCTCCTGCCGCGACGTCGTCCACCTCACCTGAGCTGCTCCATCGACAGAAGCATCCACCAAATCAGACATCACGACTCCTGACCGTCTTTCGCCGCCTCAGATCTCCTTCCCTGCCGCCGGCACCCACCGCAACGGCATCACCATCATCGACTCAGCAAATGAACCTGAGGAGTACACGGGTCCACAAGAGAGGTTGCACTCTTTTGTTTCTTCTTATGTTATGCATTGCTTAAAATTACCTGCTACTTTATCGTCCTATTCACCTCTTAGACTCCAAGTCAGGTCCAAATTAATGTTCAAACTTGAGTTCTAAATTAGTTGTGGGGCACATATCGAGGCAGCAATGAATAGTATCTCTGAATAATATTTGGTTCACCTAGGGTATGCCTACATTGTTCATCTTGGGTGGGAAACAAATAGTAAAGCATCATCATTTGTCCTTTTATTAAATTAAAGCAATCATCAGCCTGCTATCATTATTTTTGGATCCATCTACTGGTTGTTACCATCACTCTAAATTTCTGCATGCTCTCCTTACATAATCTCACCATATTTTTTCCGTATGCATGACAGATATTGTACACAGTCAAGCTGAACATGTAGAGAAAAAGAGAAGAGTTTTGCACGGCAATACAATGTCATGCAGACATTGTTCCATGGTAGGTTCAATGACAAGCCCTCCCCCTCTCCAGATTGTAATCCAGAGGAAGATATCTGTTCTGAGGCGGATTCAGACGCAGCTGACCACTCCTATTTACCCCCACGGTGTTTGCTCTACCTTGGCATGATGATGTTAGTCATATCTTGCATATGCTGCCTTGTAGTGCCTACTTTTGATATCATATATGTCATCTGCTTAGTTTAGAAATGTTCTGTAATGCCACTTGTTTGGTTTCTATATCATATATGGGAATTATGCAGTCTCATGTCTTTTAGCCAGCCATAATATATGTGAAATGTGCAATGCCATCCTGTTTAACCAGGCATCATATATTTGAATGATATCTTGCCCATCCTTTTCTTCATTAGATTTCCATTTGTCGATAATGTTTGTACATTAAACTACTCTTCCTTTGAATCAGCCCTTTGGGTGGGAGATGGAAAAATCTGGAGTGAAAACAAGGCCTTCAGAGCAGACAGTGCTACCTGTCGAAGTAGATCCCTTGTTGGGTCCCGATAGCTCCTCAGAGATGGATTCAGAGACATATGACCAGTCCTATTCCCCCACTGAGGTGTATGCTCTAACTTGGCACGGTTATACTGCTCATATCATGCATATGGTGTCTTGCATTGCATAATTTAGACATCATATACACAATATTCAACACCATGTTCTTAGTTCAGACATCATATCGAATGCCCTCTATTTAGCATATAAATTACATATGCGAATTAAATCACGTGGTCCTGATTACTTAGATAACATGTAGATGAATTATGTCATGCGATCTTGTTTAGTTATTCATCATATTTTTGAAATATGTTATGCTATGCTATCTAGTTTAGATAGACATCATATATGTGAAATTATGTCATGCTATCCGTTTTAGTTAAACAATATACATGTCAACTATTTCATGCCCTCTTTTTTCCACACTATCTATTGCATCTGTCTCTCATACAATGTTTGTACATTCAACTATGTTTCCTATTTATCAGCCATTTGAATTGGAGCTGGTGATGCAAGTATCTAGTGGAGTAAAAACACGGTCTTCAAATAAAACATTGCTACCTTTTGGTGGAGATAGCACCCCGGTTGTACATGCACAAGAACCAGCCCTACCACGCATAACCCAAACTCTCGCAGATTGTACCCCTACTGTGATGATCAGAGAACGAGCTTCACCCAATCTAACCCCAACCCCAGCAGATAGTAACCCAGTTTCTATTGACACAACACCATCTCCACCATAGAGCTCCCAAACAAGAGTGCTACCTCTTGAGCATGCGTTGGTTTTCCCTTGAAGAGGAAAGGGTGATGCAGCAAAGTAGCGTAAGTATTTCCCTCAGTTTTTGAGAACCAAACAGTAGGAGGCTCCACGCAAGTCCCTCGTACCTACACAAACAAACAAGAACCTCGCAACCAACGCGATAAAGGGGTTGTCACCCTTCACGGCCACTTGCGAAAGTGATATCTAATAGAGATAATATGATGAGATAAATATTTTTGGTATTTTTATGATATAGATTGAAAAGTAAAGATTGCAAAATAAAGTAGATCGGAAACTTATATGATAGAAAATAGACCCGGGGCCATATGTTTCACTAGTGGCTTCTCTCAAGATAGTATAAGTATTACGATGGGTGAACAAATTACTGTCGAGCAATTGATAGAAAAATGCATAGTTATGAGAATATCTAGGCATGATCATGTATATAGGGATCACGTCCGCGATATGTAGACCGACTCTTGCCTGCATCTACTAATATTACTCCACACATCGACCGCTATCCAGCATGCATCTAGAGTATTAAGTTCATAAGAATAGAGTAACGCATTAAGAAAGATGACATGATGTAGAGGGATAAACTCAAGCAATATGATATAAACCCCATCTTTTTATCCTGCTGTCACAGGGAAAGAACACTGCAAGATTGAACCCAAAGCTAAGCACTTCTCCCATGGCAAGAAAGATCAATCTAGTAGGCCAAAACAAACTGATAATTTGAAGAGACTTGCAAAGATAACCAATCATACATAAAAGAATTCAGAGGATATTCAAATATATCTCATATATAAACTTGATCATAAACCCACAATTCATCGGATCTCGACAAACACACCACAAAAGAGCTACATCGAATATATCTCCAAGAAGATCGAGGAGAATATTGTATTGAGATTCAAAGAGAGAGAAGAAGCCATCTAGCTAATAACTATGGACCCGAAGGTCTGTGGTAAACTACTCACAACTCATCGGAGAGGCTATGGTGTTGATGAAGAAGCCCTCCGGCCGTGATCGATTCCCCCTCCGGCGGAGCGCCCAAAAAGGCTAAAAGATGGGATCTCACGGGTACAGAAGGTTGCGGCGGTGGAAATAGGGTTTCGTGGTGCTCCTGGATGTTTTTGGGGTACATAGATATATATAGGCGAACAAGGTCGGTCAGGGGAGCCATGAGGGGCCCACGAGGGTGGGGGCGCGCCCACCCCCCTAGGGCGCGCCCTCCTGCCTCGTGGCCACCTCGGCTACTTCTTGTTGTCCACTCCAAGTCTCCTGGATTGCGTTTGTTCCAAAAAGATCGCTCCCGAAGGTTTCATTCCGTTTGGACTCCGTTTGATATTCCTTTCCTTGGAAACACTAAAATAGGAAAAAAAACAGCAATTTGGGCTGGGCCTCCGGTTAGTAAGTTAGTCCCAAAAATGATATAAAAGTGTATAGTAAGGCCATAAACATCCAAAACGGGTAATATAATAGCATGGAACAATCAAAAATTATAGATACATTGGAGACATATCAAGCATCCCCAAGCTTAATTCCTACTCGTCCTCGAGTAGATAAATGATAATAACAGAATTTTTGATGTGGAATGCTACCTAGCATATTTCTCAATGTAACTTTCTTTATTGTGGCATGAATGTTCAGATCCAAATGATTCAAGATAAAAGTTCATATTGACATAAAAATAGTAATACTTCAAGCATACTAACATGTAATCATGTCTTCTCAAAATAACATAGCCAAAGAAAGCTTATCCCTACAAAATCATATAGTTTGGCTATGTTTCATTTTCGTCAAACAAAATACTCCCATCATGCACGACCCCGGTTTTAGCCAAGCAATTGGTTTATACTTTTTAACGCACTTCAACTTTTTCAACTCTCAGGCAATACACGAGCGTAAGCCATGGATATATCACTATGGGTGGAATAGAATATGATGATGGAGGTTGTGTGGAGAAGACAAAAAAGGAGAAAGTCTCACATTGACGAGGCTAATCAACGGGCTATGGAGATGCCCATCAATTGATGTCAACATGAGGAGTAGGGATTGCCATGTAACGGATGCACTAGAGCTATAAATGTATGAAAGCTCAACAAAATAAACTAAGTGGGTGTGCATCCAACTTTCTTGCTCATGAAGACCTAGGGCATTTTGAGGAAGCCCATCATTGGAATATACAAGCCAAGTTCTATAATGAAAAATTCCCACTAGTATATGGAAGTGACAACATAAGAGACTCTCTATCATGAAGATCATGGTGCTACTCTGAAGCACAAGTGTGGAAAAGGATAGTAACATTGTCCCTTCTCTCTTTTTCTCTCATTTTTTTGGTGGGCTTCTTTGGCCTCTTTTTTTATTTGGGCTTCTTTGGCCTCTTTTATTTTTCATAAAGTCCGAAGTCTCATCCCGACTTGTGGGGGAATCATAGTCTCCATCATCCTTTCCTCACTTGGGAAAATGCTCTAATAATGAAGATCGTCACACTTTTATTGATTTACAACTCAACAATTACAACTCGATACCTAGAAAAAAATATGACTCTATGTGAATGCCTCCGACGGTGTACCGAGATATGTAATGAATCAAGAGCGACATGTATGAAAGAATTATGAACATGGCTTTGCCACAAATACAATGTCAACTACATGATCATGCAAAAGCAATATGACAATGATGGAGCGTGTCATGATAAACGGAACGGTGGAAAGTTGCATGGCAATATATCTCAGAATGGCTATGGAAATGCCATAATAGGTAGGTATGGTGGCTGTTTTGAGGAAGAAATAAGGAGGTTTATGTGTGATAGAGCGTATCGTATCACAGGGTTTGGATGCACTGGTGAAGTTTGCACCAACTCTCAAGGTGAGAATGGGCAATGCACGGTACCGTAGAGGCTAACAATGATGGAAGGGTAAGAGTGTGTATAATCCATGGACTCACCTTAGTCATAAAGAACTCATATACTTATTGGAAAAGTTTATTAGCCCTCGAAGAAAGTACTACTATGCTTGCTCCTAGGGGAAGGGTTGGTAGGAGTTAACCATCACGCGATCCCGACCTCCACTCATAAGGAAGGCAATCAAAAGTGCACCCCATGCAACAAATTTGTTACACAACTTTTACCATACATGCATGCTACAAGACTTGCCAACTTTAACACAAGTATTGCTCTATTTCATAATTACCCAACTAGCATGACTCTAACATTACCACCTTTATATCTCAAAACAATTATCAAGCATCAAATTGATCATAGTATTTAATGCACTCTATATGGTAGTTTTTATTATACCCAACTTGGATGCTCATCATATTAGGACAAATTTTATAACCAAAGCAAACACCATGCTGTTCTAAAAGACTCTCAAAATAATATAAGTCAAGCATGAGAGATCAATAATTTCTACAAAATAAAACCATCGCCATGCTCGAAAAAGATATAAGTGAAGCACTAGAGCAAAATTATCTAGCTCAAAAGATATAAGTGCAACACATAGAGTATTCTAATTAATTCTGAATCATGTGTGTCTCTCCCAAAAGGTGTGTACAGCAAGGATTATTGTGGTAAACTAAAAAGAAAAGACTCATATCATACAAGACGCTCCAAGAAAAATACATATCATCTGGTGAATAAAAATATAGCCCCAAGTAAAGTTACCGATAGACGAAGACGAAACAGGGGATGCCTTCCGGGGCATCCCCAAGATTAGGCTTTTGGTTGTCCTTGAATTACCTTGGGGTGCCATGGGGCATCCCAAAGCTTAGGCTCTTGCCACTCCTTATTCCATAGTCCATCAAATCTTTACGCAAAACGTGAAAACATCACAACACAAAACTCAACAGGAAATCTCATGAGCTCCGTTAATGCAAGAAAGAAAAACCACCACTTAAATTACTGTAATGAACTCATTATTTATTTATATTGGTGTTAAACCTATTGTATTCCAACTTCTCTATGGTTCATACCACCCGATACTAGCCATAGATTCATCAAAATAAGCAAACAACACACGAAAAATAGAATCTGTCAAAAACAGAACAGTCTGTAGAAATCTGTAACTTTAGAATACTTCTCGAACTCTAAAAATCCTACCAAAATAGGTAGTCCTAGACAATTTGTCTATTTATCTACTGCATAAATAATCAACTCAAAATCACGTTTCTGTGATTTATTAGAATTATTCTCGTGCGTGCAAAAGTTTCTGTTTTTCAGCAAGATCAAGTTAGCTTTCACCCAAGATGATCATATAGGTTCTACTTGGCACAAACACTAATTAAAACATAAAACCACATCTAAACAGAGTCTAGATGAATTATTTATTACTAATCAGGAACAAAAAGCAAGGAACAAAAATAAAATTGGGTTGCCTCCCAAAAAGCGCTACCGTTTAACGCCCTTAGCCAGGCTTTAAAGCGAGAATAGATCTAAGTATTGCCATCTTTGGTATTCAATTCATAAGTGGCTCTCATAATAGATTCATAAAGTAATTTGATTTTCTTTCTAGGAAAGTGTTCCATGCCTTTCCTTCATGGAAATTTGAATCTAATATTTCCTTCCTTCATATCAATAATTGCACCAATCGTTCTAAGGAAAGGTCTGCTAAGAATAATAGGACATGAACGATTGCAATCTATATCAAGAACGATAAAATCAACGGGCACATAATTCCTATTTTCAACAATAAGAACATCATTAATTCTTCTCATAGGTTTCTAAATGGTGGAATCCGCAAGGTGCAAGTTTAAAGAGAAATCATCGAATTCACGGAAACCTAGCACATCACATAAAGTTTTTGGAATCGTGGAAACACTAGCACCCAAATCACACAAAGCATAGCATTCATGATATTTAATTTTAATTTTAATACTAGGTTCCCATTCATCATAAAGTTTTCTAGGGATAGAAACTTCTAATTCAAGCTTTTCTTCATAAGATTGCATGAAAGCATCAACAATATGTTTAGTAAAAGCTTTATTTTGGCTATAAGCATGAGGAGAATTCAACATCGATTGCAACAAGGAAATACTATCTATTAAAGAACAATTATCATAATCAAATTCCTTTAAATTCAAAGTAGTGGGTTCATTGCTACGTAAAGTTTTGACCTCTCCAATCCCACTTTTACCAAATTTAGCATCAAGATCTAAAAACTACGAATCATTGGGACGCCTTTTAACTAAAGTTGACTCATCTCCAGTCCCACTTTTACCAAGATTCATATTGAAAAACAAAGATTTAATAGGAGACACATCAATAACTTTCAGATCTTCATTATTATTTTCATGAAAACTAGAAGAACACGCTCTTACAAAGCAATCTTTCTTAACAGGCATCCTAGCGTTTCTTTCTTTGCACTCATCAATGGAAATTCTCATGGCTTTGAGAGACTCATTGATATCATGCTTAGGAGGAATAGATCTAAGTTTGAAAGAATCAACATCAAGAGAAATTCTATCCACGTTCCTAGCCAATTCATCAACTTTAAGCAATTTTTTCTTCCAGCAAAGCATTGTAATTCTTTTGAGAATTCATAAATTATTTAACACTAATCTCAAAATCAGAGGGCATCTTATTAAAATTTCCATGAGAGTTGTTTTAGGAATTACCATAATTATTAGAGGAATTACTAGGAAACGGCCTAGGATTAAAGTTTCCTCTATACGCGTTGTTACCAGAATTATTCCTACCAACAAAATTCACATCCATAGATTCATTATTATTCTCAATCAAAGTAGACAAAGGAATATCACTAGGATCAATAGGAGCACTCTTAGTAGCAAACAATTTCATAAGTTCATCCATCTTTCCACCCAAAACATTAATTTCTTCTATCACATGAACCTTTTTACTAGTAGATCTTTCGGTGTGCCATTGAGAATAATTAACCATAATATTATCTAGGAGTTTAGTAGCTTATCCTAAAGTGATTTCCAAAAAAGTGCCTCCCGTGGCCGAATCTAAAAGATTTCTAGTAGCAAAATTCAATCCGGTATAAAAAATTTGTATGATCATCCATAAATACAAACCATGTGTATGGCAATTACGTATCATTAATTTCATCCTCTCCCAAGATTGTGTAACATGCTCATGATCCAGTTGCTTAAAATTCATAATATCATTTCTAAGAGAGATGATCTTAGTGGGAGGAAAATACTTAGAGATAAAATCATCTTTGCACTTATTCGATGAATTAATACTATTTTTTGGCAAAGAAGAAAACCAAGTTTTAGCACGATCTCTAAGCGAAAACGGAAATAACTTCAATTTAACAATATCATTATCCATGTCTTGCTTATTTTGCATATCACACAAATCAACAAAGTTGTTTAGATGAGTAGCGGCATCTTCACTAGGAAAGCCGGAAAATTGATCTTTCATAAGAAGATTCAACAAAGCAACACTGATTTCACAAGATTCAACATCATTAAGAGGAGCAATCGGAGTGCTAAGGAAATCATTATTACTGGTATTGGAAAAGTCACAAAATTTAGTATTATTTTGAGCCATCGTGACAAGCAATCCAACACACAAGCACACAAAAAGGCAAGCGAAAAGAGGCGAACGGGAAAGAGAGGGCGAATAAAACGGCAAGGGTGAAGTGGGGGAGAGGAAAACAAGAGGCAAATGGAAAATAATGTAATGCGAGGGAGAAGAGTTTGTGATGGGTACTTGGTATGTCTTTGACTTGAGCGAAGACCTCCTCGGCAACGAAAGCAGAAATCCTTCTTGCTACCTCTTGAGCATGCGTTGGTTTTTCCCTTGAAGAGGAAAGGGTGATGCAACAAAGTAGCATAAGTATTTCCCTCAGTTTTTGAGAACCAAGGTATCAATCTAGTAGAAGGCTCCATGCAAGTCCCTTGTACCTACACAAACAAGCAAGAACCTCGCAACCAACACGATAAAGGGGTTGTCAATCCCTTCATGGCCACTTGCGAAAGTGAGATCTGATAGAAATAATATGATAAGATAAATATTTTTGTATTTTTACGATATAGATTGAAAAGTAAAGATTGCAAAATAAAGTAGATCAGAAACTTATATGATAGAAAATAGACCCGGGGGCCATTGGTTTCACTAGTGACTTCTCTCAAGATAGCATAAGTATTACAGTGGCTGAACAAACTACTGCCGAGCAATTGATAGAAAAGTGCATAGTTATGAGAATATATCTAGGCATGATCATGTATATAGGCATCACGTCCGCAAAAAGTAGATCGACTCCTGCCTGCATCTACTACTATTACTCCACAAATCGACCGCTATCCAGCATGCATCTAGAGTATTAAGGTCATAAGAATACAATAACACATTAAGGAAGATGACATGATGTAGAGGGATAAACTCAACCAATATGATAGAAATCCCATCTTTTTATCCTCGATGGCAACAATACAATACGTGCCTTGCTGCCCCTGCTGTCACTGGGAAAGGACACCGCAGGATTGAACCCAAAGCTAAGCACTTCTCCCATGGCAAGAAAGATCAATCCAGTAGGCCAAACCAAACTGATAATTCGAAGAGACTTGCAAAGATAATCAATCATACATGAAAGAATTCAGAGGAGATTCAAATATTTCTCATAGATAAACTTGATCATAAACCCACAATTCATCTGATCTCGACAAACACACCGCAAAAAGAGTTACATCGAATATATCTCCAAGAAGATCGAGGAGAACATTGTATTGAGATTCAAAGAGAGAGAAGAAGCCATCTAGCTAATAACTATGGACCCGAAGGTCTATGGTAAACTACTCAGAACTCATCAGAGAGGCTATGGCGTTGATGAAGAAGCCCTCCGTGATCGATCCCCCCTCCGGCGGAGCGCCGGAAAAGGCTCCAAGATGGGATCTCACGGGTATAGAAGGTTGAGGCGGTGGAAATAGGGTTTTGTGGTGCTCCTACATGTTTTCGGGGTACATAGATATATATAGGCGAAGAAGGTCGGTCAGGGGAGCTACGAGGGGCCCACGAGGGTGGGGGCATGCCCACCCCCTAGGGTGCGCCCTCTTGCCTCGTGGCCACCTCGGCTGCTTCTTGATGTCCACTCCAAGTCTGCTAGATTGCGTTTGTTCCAAAAAGATCGCTCCTGAAGGTTTCATTCCGTTTGGACTCCGTTTGATATTCCTTTCCTTCGAAACACTGAAATAGGCAAAAAAACAACAATTTGGGTTGGGCCTCCGGTTAGTAGGTTAGTACCAAAAATGGTATAAAATTGTATAGTAAAGCCCATAAACATCCAGAACGGTTAATATAATAGCATGGAACAATAAAAAATTATAGATATGTTGGAGACGTATCAAAGAGTAGTTAGTAAGGCAGCTCTAGTGCCCAAAGGGCCAGTACTACCATGGTGAGCCCCAACTCCACCAGTTAGTACGCCTATTCCTGTGGAGGAAGCACAACCAGCTAGTCATAGTTTAGCATCTATCACATTTGATGTTGTTAAGTCCTATGTGCGTATCTTCCCATCTTGGAAATATTATATTGAAGATGAAGGAAAATGCTAGTTGCAGGTGTTTGTCCAGGAGTTATGTGTAAGTAATGTTATTCATGGCAATTACTTTGCTTTGTCCCATACATCCTACCTCCATTATTGTTATAATACAACAAATTTTCCCATTTTTCTCTATAGAGAAGGACCGATTTGGAAACTCAGGATGAGGTAATATGTGCTAATACCTCTGCTATCTTCAAGAATGCTTGGTGGCAGTATCGGAATTACCTGAAGAAAACTTACTTCACCGACAAAGAAACTCATCAAATTCCCTTATGTTCTCCTGAGACACATTTACTGGATGATGACTGGGAATGTCTTGTTCTGTATTGGTCCCGAACCAAGAATGTGGTAAGGTCTATGAGCTCATTTTCTATTTTTAAGTACTATATTCTTGCGTCTTACTGTACTCTGTTCATGTAGAACAAGTGCCTAAACCTGAAGAACAACCGTTCTAATTTAAGATTCCATTGCTATCATAGTTCAAAAAAGCGCTAGGTGTTAATTGTGCGTTTTGCCACCGCCTTGCGCTTTACTAACCAAAGCGCATGCTTATGCGAAGTTATGCACAGATTAAGCATAGTTATGCGCAATGCGTTTTGCCAATGCCTAGAGCCTAGGCGCGCTTAAGCGCTCTCTTAGGCGCGCCTTTTTTAACTATGATTTCTATCGTGCATACTGCTTTGCTCTTGTATCACTGTATTTACTCGTACAAACTTATTTTTAAATTGAAGGATCCAATCGAAACTCCAATGGCACAACAGGTATGTTCACACATGTTTCTTTAACAGGTTTGCTCTTATCAATAGCTCTGCTGATTTCAATTTCAATTGTGTATACAGTTGAGTTCTCATATCATGCACATTACTAGCATCACAACAGAGCCAATAGTGTTGTTGTACATGTAGACCCGTGGTACCCATCTGAAATCTTGTTGTGTGGTGTAGTTTCCCACGTTTTGTATTCTTTCACTGCTGCTTTGTCTTGAACTGATATGATTTGAACCGTGTCTCTATTTTAATTCGGCAAGACAATGCAGTGACCATAGGACATAGATATATGTTCGTTTGATGCTTTTATTATGTACTAGTACTTGGCAATAGAAGACTTGGTAGTTTAATCCTGTCCACCTTACTAATGAACTAGTTCACCAAAATGAGTATCATATACTAGTACATGCTAAACCTGTTATGTGTCTGCTTGTTTCTTCTTTTAGAATGCTGACAGAATATTGGGGAAGAGTGCCTTATTAAGCAATGGTAAAGGAAGTAATGCAGATAAGGTTCGGGATAGTGACACATCCTTGTTCGTCTCCAACAAAGCTGATAAAACAGCCAAGGAAGACTATCTTGAAGACAGTGAGACAACCCCAAAGTCCTGTCTCGGTTTAGTGTTCGAGTTACTGGCCACTACAGCTTGCACAAGCTATTCAAACTCACTGTCTGAATCAGTTTGGTTTCTTGAGTCTCAACTAAAAGCTGAAAGACATCGATCAGCTATGCTGTGGCAAGAAGCGGAAGGACTGTGGAAGTCCCTGGAGCATTCAGATGCATACTTTCTAGTGCAACAACAAGCGTTGGAGGATTTTAGTGCCAAATAGGACAAAGCTAATAAGCTTGCTAAGCTTATTGCCAGCATGGTGGATACCCAGGATAACGTTTCTTGAGATCTTTTGAAGTTGTTTCATTTATGCTCTTGTTTTGCTGCCGCGTTTATTTGCACTGGTGGCCAATTTTGATGGCCAGTGTATGTAATATGCTGCTTTGTTCCCTATATTTGCACTGGTGGCAAACTTTGATGCCCAGTGGATGTAATATGTGTAATAGCGGTGTAGGATCGAAAGTATGTCTAGAGGGGGGGGGGTGATTAGACTACTTGACCAAATAAAAATCTAGCCTTTCCCCAATTTTAGTTCTTGGCAGATTTTCGTAACTTAGCACAAGTCAAGCAATCAACCTACACGTGCAATTCTAACAGTATAGGAGCGGAATGTAAAACAATTTCATATGAAGGTAAAGGGAGGAGTTTGAGGAGGCAAACGCAATTGGAGACACGGATGTTTTTTTCGTGGTTCTGACAGGTGGTGCTATCGTACATCCACGTTGATGGAGACTTCAACCCACGAAGGGTAACGGCTGCATGAGTCCACGGAGGGCTCCACCCACGAAGGGTCCATGAAGAAGCAACCTTGTCTATCCCACCATGGCCGTCGCCCATGAAGGACTTGCCTCACTAGGGTAGATCTTCACGAAGTAGGCGATCTCCTTGCCCTTACAAACTCGGTTCAACTCCACAATCTTGGTTCAACTCCACAAGTGTAGGTGGTTCTCTCTCAGAAAATGTATGTTGGAAGTGTAGGCATGTTCTGATGGCTCTCTCCACGAATGAAGAGTGGGTGGAGGGGTATATATAGCCTCCACACAAAATCTAACCATTACACACAACTTACCAAACTCGGTGGGACCGAATCGTGAAACTCGGTCGGACCAATTTAGTAAATAATGTGACCATTAGGATTTTCGGTGGGACCGACATTTCATCTCGGTGGGACCGATATGGTTAGGGTTAGGACATAATGTAATCTCGGTGAGACCGATTACTCAAACTCGGTGAGACCGATTTTGGTAATAGATACACAGAGAGTTGGTCAGGCAAACTCGGTGAGACCGATTCGCTCATCTCGGTTGGACCGGTACGTTACGAAAGGGAAACAGAGAGTTTACATTGCAATCTCGGTGGGACCGATCGCTCATCTCGGTTTCACAAAAACGTTACGAAGGGAAATAGAGAGATTACAATCCCATCTCGGTGAGACTGAGATCCCTATCGGTGAGACCGAAAAGACTAGGGTTTGTGGCAGTGGCTATGTCATGAGAACTCGGTGGCGCTGGATAGAAAGTTTCGGTGGGTCCGAGTTTGACTTTTGGTGTGGGACATATGTGGATGTGAGAATGTAGTTGAGGGCTTTGGAGCATATCACTAAGCATTTTGAGCAAGAAACTCATTAAGCAACACCTCATCCCCTCTTGATAGTATTGGCTTTTCCTATAGACTCAATGTGATCTTGGATCACTAAAATAGAAAATGTAGAGTCTTGTGATTTGAGCTTGAGCCAATCCTTTTGTCCTTAGCATTTTGAGGGATCCACTTTTCTCATCCATGCCATGCCAATAATTGAGCTTTCCTGAAATATTTATCTTGAAATAGCATTAGCTCAATGAGCTATATGCTGTTAGGAATTACCAAAACCACCCAGGGATAGTTGCACTTTCAATCTCCCCATTTTTGTTAATTGATGACACCGTATAGATCAAAGCTTCGACAAATGATAATAAGATTGAAGAACATCGTCTCTTTGAGAAGTATGTGATAAGGACGAGCTCCCCCTAAACTTGTGCATTATTTAAAATTTGCGTTGGACTGCAAATGCACAATGTGTTAGGATCATGGGTTACTCTTCCATGTCACATACATCTTGGTGGAGCGCTCAAAATGATAATTTTTGAACACATGCACTCATCACCAAGCAAAGTGAATGATCATATAAGGATATAAAAGATAGTATCATCCAACAAGCATTAAGGTACCATATGATCAAACACATGATCATCCAAGTATCTCACAAAAGGCATAATGTATCAAGCAAACACACAAATAAAGAAGTTCAACCACCAAAAAACAAGAGAGATCAAAAGCAACACTCTCTCTCGAAGCCTATGATCTGTACATTTTTCTCCCCCTTTGGCAACAAGTTACCACAAAGTTCACAAAAATGCATAGTGCTAAACGACTCTCAGGCTTGGTCTTCATGAGGTAGTGTAGAGATGACTCCAAGGATGAAAGCATCAGTTGATGTAGCTGGAGCTGGTGGCACTGAAGCTGTAGCTGGTGCAGATGATGTAGCTCTGGTGTCTGGAACAGGCACTGGAGCGGATCTTTGTCCTTTGGGTACTCTAGCAAATGCATCTGTAGTAGAATTTCCCTTCTTCTCCTCCACATCCTCCTGAAGTTGCTCAACTGCAGTTTGGATCTCAGTAACATTCACATCAAGAGAATAGAACTTCTGCTCAATGATTCTCTCCAAACTCTCCTGGTTTTGAGTCAGGGTGGCCACGCCCTTCTCAATCCTCAAGGTGGAGGCAATTAAGTAGCCAAGTTGATCTTGCTTGCTCTTCAGGAACACTTGAGATGCCTCTTTAGTAGTTGGCATCTTTGCAGCTTTCTCTGCCCTTGCTTTCTCTCTCTTCTCATGTGCTTGCACAGATGATAGTTCTTCCTCATTCATCTCAACAGTGTTATCTTCAAACTCAGGATATAGGGGTAGATGCTCCTTATCCAATAGATATGTGCATGTGCCCATCTTTGAGTTGATGAGCTCCTGAATGTATGGAGCATACCCACAAGATCTCTTCTAATCAGCTGTTGTTCTCTTGATTGTTTCCACAATCAGACTCATGACTTTGAATTTTTCAGGTATATCAAACAAGTGCAACAAGTTTATAGCATGTCCTCTGATCATCTTGTGATCTCCTGACTTTGGTAGCAATGTGTGCCTAAGGATTCAGTTGATTGTAGGCAGACTAGACAACTAGAAGTGTATAGATCCAAGCTTGTGTGTTTCCAAAGCTTTATCTGGGATCTCTCTGTACATGTGTGCCATAGAGTTGTGGTCTTTCTTCTTCTCAGCATATACATCCAAATCATCTTCAGTTTCTTTTGGAGCTTTAATCAACTCAGCCCATTCTTCAATTGTGCATTGGTACCTAGTACCTTCAGACATCCATATGATCTTCCCATGTGGGTAGAAGTGAGCTGTGGAGTAAAACTGCATGATGAGGTCATCATTCCACTTGGTGAGCTTCTGGGCAACAAAGTCATCAACTCCACATGATTTGAAGCTGCCATACACTCCTGGATAGTGAGCTTCATTCTTCTTGATGTACTCCCAATTGATCCATCTCATGTCACATACAATGGGCTTTTTATCAAGCAAAATTGTTTCATAAAAATCATGTTGCTCCTTTGTGTGAAATCTGTAGTCAACTACTGTCCTTCTCCTCACAGCATATGGATCTGACTGTCTCCACAATCTCAGTCCAGCATCCTTCCTGATGTGCATGTCTTCAGCAACTGGATGAGCATCATTATGGTCAGGAATCTTGGGCTTCAACTTCCTCAAAATAAGTGAATCATCATCTTCTTCGGTAGCTTCAGGCACTGGGGCCTTGTTCTTCTCTGATGCGGGTATACTTCTGGTGTCCCTCTTGGGTGCAGTCTTTTGAGCTGGAGCTTTGGGAGCAGACTTGGGCTTTGATGGAGCACCCCTGACTTGATAACATCTCCCATGAGCTTTTGAGTTTTAGGTGCTGGAGCAGCATCCTCTTCCTCTTCTTCTTCATCATAATCTCTCCTCATAGAGGGCTTGCCAATAACTCTGGCAATTGTCTTCTTGACCCTTTCCTTTCTTTTCTTGCCATCTCCAGTTTCTTTGAGTTCAAGAGTGAACTCCATAGTTTCTCTTGTGGCTACCTTCCTGGGTTTGGATGTAGGCACTCTTCTGGCAGATGCCTTCTTGTTCATGCCTGGCTTTGTTGCAGCAGCTGTGGCATACTCCTTTTTCAGCACTTTCTTCTTTGAAGTGGCCTCATCCTCAACAGCAATATAGTCCTCATCTTCAGAATCTGAGGTTTTCTTCTTCCTTGTCCTGGTGGCTGCTTTTGGAAAATTGCTAGGTGTGCTCCTGCTACCCTCATCATAACTGCTTGAGGTACTAGTGCCCTCGCTCATATGATCTTGTTCCTCTGACTTGTTCTGGCTATCACTTTGATCTGACATTTTGCAAACTTACTGATAGCAGACCCTATGAATAGATATAGATGAGGTAGAGTAGATGAGCATCACAAAGCATGGAGGTTTTTGCAAAACAATTGAGTCAAAAACTTAGTTTTAGTTTTCCACAGAAACCATGTCGGAGCTACCGTTTTGTAAACTCGGTGATACCGAAGCAGCTTTTGGAACCTAAACTAGTGAACTCGGTGAGACCGAATCACAGTTCGGTGGCTCCGAGACTGCTAGGGTTTCACAACAATGGATCTCGGTCACACCAATTTGTAATTCTCGATTAGACCGAAAATCACATGTGCAATGGCCTAAGCCAAACTGGTGAGACCGATTTCTACAACTCGGTCGGTCCGAGATGAATTCGGCGGAAACCTAACCCTAAATTTTCAAATCAAATCTAATCTACGGAGTGCTCTCGCAGGATAGAATGATTTCAAACGTGGCAAGAATCATGGCAAAGCAATGTGCTACACTACAAAAAAAAGACACATCCGTGACATTTTGGGCCGAACGAATTTTTTTCTGTCATACATATGACACTTCTATGACGATAATTGTGACAGAACCCGGTATCATCATAGATGTGGTGGGCTCCTACTTCTATGACAAAAAATCATGACAGAAAATGGGCTTTTCGTCCTGGGCGGGCCGGAGACGTAGCTGCATGACATTCTTTGGGCCGTCCATGACGTAAAAAAACCGTGGTAGAAGCGAGGGGTAGGAAAATTTCGGGGAGTTGCCAGTTACGGTGGGAGGTCGGGGGCCGAGCGATGCGCGTTTCTCTCGTACACATACGCGCGTGTGTGCGAAGCGTTGGCTCTAACTATACCCCAGCGAGGCGTTGGGCTCTAACTTAACCCGAGTGATTGCACTACAGGCTACGCGTTACTGAACCCGAGCGATCGATCGATGGCTGTTAACTGAACCCGATGGAGCGATTCCTTCGCTACTCTGCTAACTGAAGCCAATCGATTGG
>NC_041391.1:662660129-662661115 GCF_002162155.2 Triticum dicoccoides | reverse complement strand
GTCGACGGTGGAGATGAACAGTATCGCGTGGACTCCCGTTTTGTGGTACGCCACACCCCTCCCGATGAATAGGACCCCCGTTTCGACCGTAGGAGGTCCGTTTCCTCCGTTTTGCGGTACGCGACACCCCTCCCGATGAACAGGACCCCCATTTCGACCGTAAGAGGTCCGTTTCCTCCATTTTGCAGTACGCCACACCCCTCCCGATCAACAGGACCCCCGTTTCGACCATAGGAGGTCCATTTCCTCCATTTTGCGGTACGCCACACCCCTCCCGATCAACAGGACCCCGTTCCGAACGTGGACGGTCGAACACAAGGCCGTTTTCTCCGTTCTGCGGTACGCCATTCCTCGTTTCCATCGCCTGTTCCGTCCAAGCCGGTTGGCTCCCACGCGTTCCGTTGCCTCCCGATGAACACGACGCATTCCGTTGCATCCCCATGAGCACGACGCATTCCGTTGCCTCCCCATGAACATGACGCATTCCGTTGCCTCCCCATGAACACGGCGCATTCCGTTGCCTCCCCATGAACACGAGCCCTCACCGTACGTATGCGCGACTAGGCATTCGAGACCCCGCCCGTATGTACACATACGTGGCCGTATTTTCTTTCTTGCACCCTGGCCGCTGTACGTACGTGTACATGCTACGTGCGCGCCTCTAATACGACATGTGCACACATCTACTACGACACGTGCGCGCCTCTACATCGACCAGTATGTACGTACACGGTCGCGACCAGGATGACAATGCTACGTATGCTTCGACCAGGTGGGTCCCGACTGTCAGGCACTTCCTTGCCTGTGAAGATGTAGCTGGTGGGTCCCAGCAGTCAGGGGGGCGAATTGTTTTTTTTCCCGGATGCACTTCCTTGCATGCGAAGGTGTAGCTACTGGGTCCCAGTAGTCACGGGTGCGAATCGTTTTTTTTGCCCGGACGCACTTCCTTGCGTGCGAAGGTGTAGCTGCTGGGTCCCAGCAGTCAG
>NC_041391.1:662638559-662659957 GCF_002162155.2 Triticum dicoccoides | reverse complement strand
AGTCAGGGGGGCGAATCGTTTTTTTGCCCGGACGCACTTCCTTGCGTGCGAAGGTGTAGCTGGTGGGTCCCAGCAGTCGGGGGACGAATCATTTTTTTCCGGACGCACTTCCTTGCGTGCGAAGATGTAGCTGGTGGGTCCCAGCAGTCAGGGGGGCGAATCGTTTTTTTCCCGGGCGCACTTCCTTGCGTGTGAAGATGTAGCTCGTGGGTCCCAGCAGTCAGGGCGCGAATCATTTTTTTCGTGAAATATGGTGGCCCGTCTGGTGGGTCCCCGGTGTCAGGTGGAGGAATAACTATTTTTCACGTAATAAGGAGGCACTTCCTTGCGGCTGCCGTGGACCCAGCTGTCAGCCTCTCCACGTACAGTCCACGTCCAATGGAAGTCGTTCCTTGACCACGTTGACCACGCCGCGCCGAGAGCACCATGGCGGTGGACGACGGCGAGGCCTAGGAAGGGGACAACACGGAGCCGGGGAAGACACGACAGTGGATGCACACGCAGAGAGGAGTATGAGGGTTCACTAGTTCGGTTGCGCTGCAGTCGCCGCAGAATAACAGGGGGTGTGGGTGAGTGGAGAGATGGCCTGGCCAGCGGTGGGAGTAGTAGGGGGCGGTGAGGCCTCCGCGGTAGCACAGCCGGCCACGGGAGGCAGGAGCAGGCGGCACGATCGACGCTGCTTTGGGCGGCTGGAGCAAGAAGACCAGAGGTTGAAGAAGCACGACGGCCGTTGGATGGACATCGTACGGTCACTGCAGTCAAAATCGTTTATATTGACTAAGTTGACAAAGCCCTTGGTACGTCAACTTAGTAGGCCCATAGGTCAGCTTCCGAAACGATGTGCCCCAGATGTCAGGGGGAGGAATCAATTTTGGGCGGGTGAAGCTAGAATATCCGAGATTGAAGAAGAAACACGGCATCCGTTGGATGGACATCCAACGGCCACTGCTGCTAGAACCATGTGTTGACTATAAGTTGATAAAGCCTTGCATACGCGTCAACTCTGTTTTTTTAGGGGACGCGTCAACTTAGTAAGGCCAGAAGTGTGTGGCAGAGAACTTATAGCCCATTTGAGATTTGTAAGAATGTGTAGGCCATTTTTGAATTCTAATGGAATTTACTACATCCCATTTACTGTTTGTTAAAAGTACAGCCCATTTCAACCAACCGTTCAAAACAGAATTCAATAAAATTTCCCACATTTTGATGGGATCCGAATATTTTTATCCCGAAATTTCTAGTCAGATTAAATACAATTTCAATATAAATTTATATTACATAAAAATCCAATGAAACATTGCGCTCGCAACAATTAATGAAATTAAAATTTTCAATATTCCAAAAATAATATTTTATAAAGTAATCACTGTTTGGTGCATTTTTTTATAGTTACTACCCAGTTTTTATAATTACATCCCATTTATTATTTCTTAAAGCCCATTTTCTTGTTAAGCCTAATGCATCCCTCCTAGGAAAGATTTGCAGCCCAGCGGGGCGGAGAATAACAACTTGACCTTGCGTGGGTATTCCTAAAAAAGTATAGCTGGGCTAGCCATTTTCAGCTTGAAAAAAAATTAATATCTGGGCTGGATATC
The DNA here is from genome assembly GCF_002162155.2 of Triticum dicoccoides. Taxonomy (NCBI): domain Eukaryota; kingdom Viridiplantae; phylum Streptophyta; class Magnoliopsida; order Poales; family Poaceae; genus Triticum; species Triticum dicoccoides. Next base: position 662,658,362 of record NC_041391.1, on the reverse strand, counting down.
TGGCCTGGGCTAGACGGGCCACAGCCCTCCCAGTTAATACCTGCAGCGATGTTTTCATTGTTGTTGAGAGGAGAAAATTTTTAATATCTGGGGTAAACATCGAAAAACTCTCCAGTGCTCACACCTCAAAAACACAAATACTGCTCGAGCTGCTTGGTCCCAGCTGTCGGCCGCTTCTTGTGCAATTCTCTCGTTTATTGACTACTCCCTCCTTTCCGGTTTATAATGCTCAATTCAAAAATCTCACCAATCAAGGTAGATGGCGAGTGGTGGAATACTTTTTGTAGTTTTGCAAAAGCACCTAATTAATGCTCTTGTTATCCTCAAAAAATTATGTTTATCAATGCATTAATTGCAATGCATGCATGCATAAAGTACATGCATTGGTCAATTTTCTCTTAATACTTGCATGCAATGATTTAATGCACCTTGGAATCTGAACATGTGATGGAAAACAACCAAATTGATCCTTATAAATTGGAAAAACTAAAATTTTGAGATAAGCCCTATAAACCGGAAAGGAGGGAGTACATAGGTTGACAATGGTGTGGGACCGTGATGTTAAGAAACCAGGAGGAAGCAAAATAAATTATAGTTATATATATATATATATATATATATATATATATATATATATATATATATATATATATAATAAGGAGGCACGTGCGTACGTGAGGCTAAGGACCTAGTGGGTCCCCATTGTCATCCTATCCAAGTAAAGTCATCTCCTCGCATGCGCACGCTTTCCGCCCGAAACAGTCAGCGCGGGCCGCCCCGCTTCCCGGTGCAGGCGATTGCTCCGCCTTCAAACGACACAAGTGTTGTCCGTCCGTCCATCTGCCGCACATATTAATGATACGCGGTTACCGAGGCAGCAACTCCGGGGCCACAGATCCGTCCCTCCGCCCGCCCACCATTGCTATATAAATTGCTGCGCCGGCCATAGCCGGAGTCATCCGCATTCGTTCCCTTTCTCCTGTCTACACCACTACTGCCCACCTTGGCTTCCTCGCGCTCCAGCGCTCTTCGGGACGGGCGGACGATGGATCACAAGGAGATGGCAGCCATTGCTGCCGACCAGCTGACCAGCAGGCAGCCGAAGGACGACGACGTCCCAATGGAGAACATGGTAGTCGACGATCCGGCGCCAACCCCCTCCTCCGCGCCATCCTCGCCGGTTCATTGCACCATGACCATCAGCGAGGCCCGTGCCCAATATACGGACAGGGTGAGGCAGATGCGTGAGGAGCAGTTCCGGGAGGCGCAGGCCGACGCCGCCTACAACCACCATCTCCTCCAGGAGCACCTGCAGGCGGAGGAGCAGATCGCCGCGGAGCGGGCGGAGCAGGAGGCGCTGCTCGACTCGTACCACTCCGCCCGCAAGGGCCGCCACGAGCGCTGGTGGTATCGCATGTGGGTGGCGGAGGCTGCGGCCGCCTACAAAGAGGCTAGCAAAGAGGGCGATGAAGCGGGCGAGGCACTGTTTGGCGAAATCGAGGACGAGGCAGAGGACAATGCCGGCTGCGATGAGTCCCCGCTCCGCTGGCGTCGATGACGCCCTGCTCCGCCGAGGCCCCGCGGCGCCTACAATGAGGCAGAGGACATTGCCAGCTCTGCCGAGGCCCCGCCCCACCAACAACGAGGCAGAGGACATCGCCGGCCTCAGCCGAGGCCCCACCCTGCCAGGAACGTGGGTGAGGATTTCCACCGCTCCGCTGAGGCGCCGCCCACCGGCAACGAGACAGAGGACATCACCGGCTCAGCCGAGGCCCCGCCCTACTGCCAAAGAGGCCACGCCACACAGAAAACGAGGAAGAGTAGAACACGGTAGGTCGCCGCTGCTCGGGTCCAAGTAAGGCCACCGTTGCTACCCTTCGGTTGAAGCCAAGCTAGGCGGGTTGACCATTGACGGTCGGTTAGCTTCTTGGTAGCGACGTGGAGTTGGAGAGCCGCGCTGGAGAAGAACGTTGCTTCTACTTAACTACTGGTGCAGTTGGCTGACTGACACGTGGGCCCAACAGGCCACATGTCAGTTACGCAACTGCACCTGCAGTTAAGTCACTGAAACTTCTGTTCGACTCAGCGGGACACAGGTGGGTAGCTTCGGTTAATTAATTATACCTCCGCGCACCCCTTTTTAGTTTTTTTAGAAAAGTAGGATGACCCCCGGCCTCTGCATCTGGGAGATGCATGCGGACACAAACACCCCTTTTAGTTGAAGAACATATGAAATGTGATGAAATCCCGCATGTTTATATGAAATCTGACCGTGTATGAATGAATTTATTTCGATTAGTTTGAATTCCTGTATCACTGGCATTGGATGAACATGCAAAACAATACGTACTAGCATTATTCCCAAGGTGATCACCATGTTTGCAGCAGTTTCACATGTACTCCCTCCGGTTCTTTCTAGTCTGCATACAAGTTTTGTCTGCAGTCAAAGTATCTCTACTTTGACCAATCTTATACAAAAAAGTATGCACTTTCACAATGTGTTAAGTAAAAAGGAACAGAAGGAGTACAAAGAGTTTGAGAAGCTTTTTAGCATTTCTGTACATTGCAATCAAACACACAGGCCTGGCAATTCATAGAGAACATTGAAAACAATTGATGATTATGCATCTCAGCGACTCACATGTCAGAGGTAATATTTACTTCACAACTAAAGAATAAAGAAAAAAATTGATCGCCGCTGCTGACAGCAAAGGGCGTCCCATTCGAAAATATCAAACACATATCTTTCTAAAATCAATGAGTAAAATTTGACAAGGTTGTCCCATTCCAAAATATCAAATGCCTACGATTGTGGAATGGGCAGGGTTTGCCATCAGTTCGGACATTGACATGGCACCTCGTGTAAATAAACCAGCTGTTCTTTTTGTGCAGTTCCACCAAAATCAACCAAATTCGCGCGTAGCTTGTATGATTTCGCCCTTATATGTTGCAACACATTGAACTTATGGGCACCTCCTTTCTTGTGGTGCAAATGAATGATTCGATGTATTCATGAACATTTTGTGCAGTTCCCATTGAAATCAAGCTGAGCACCCCTGTTTGCACAAATACAAAAAAGTGATTAGTATAAAGCAAACTGTACTATGAATTGATAGTTTCAACAAGCACATACATGGTCCATGTAGAGCGCACTTTTAGAAAAATGAAACTCGCCAGAAAGAATCCTAGAACAACATTGTACTCGCGCATCATACTAAAAAAATGGAGATTTGTCAGTCCTTCTAAGCTGAAGTTAGTTTGGTCTTGTGGGGAGTAATGTAACCATCCTTCAACTGCTCCTTCTAATGATAAGATAGACAGGGCTTCTTCATCCTGGCATAATCGGAACTAGTCACTTCATGTACTCCATATTCTTCTTCAGATGAAGATGATCCCTGTTTGCTCGAAAAAAAAGGAAAGGAAACATTTAAAACAACATAGATGAAGCACTTCTCAAGGACAATACCACTTTTTCATGACAGTATCTAAACAGTAGCACAACACCAATAGAGATGACAAAGCTCAATTATATGGATGAAATCAGTGGGTGAGTACCAACATTTGTCAGGAGGCTGATTGTGTTGAGCATACAGATGAAGCACTTCTCCAGAACCATCTGTTGTTATCTACGGGGGTGGCCATGCTTACTATATACTCCTTGATTAGTTTAATGTTTCCAACATCTTCTTGTGCAGTTCCACTAAAATATATGGTATCTTCAAAGAAGATCCCTGTTTGCACAAGTAGAGATAATTACGTATGGCATCAAATCAGTGGCAAAACAATTGCTTGTTCTAGCCATAGCAATAATTTAAGATGCAAAATTATATCATTACTTGTGTCATCACAGTTCCAGTGCTTCATTACAGCACCGGGAGTTTATTTTTGTTTTTCTTCCGCTTGTTCTTCCCCTTAATCACTTGGTTCAATAACAGACAAGCTTCGCCTTCAATGTAAGATTTGGCATGTCAATTAGGGAGCACAAGTATAGTACTAAACTTAATTTTCTGATGAAAGTGGCAAAATACAGGCCAGCAGTTGTGAAATATCCTTATCTTACATCAATGGGATATTACGGTGCACATATAGATTGGAAGTCTTGTCTCCATTTGTGCAGTTCACTAAAATCAAGCAAGATTATCGTACAAGTAGCACAACATATGAAAGCACACTGCAGAATCATGTGAAACAAGGCTAGTATTGGCCTCTCATGATGCAGAATTCAAAAAACTCACAAGAAGAAGATCTGAACCAAACTCGCCTTAACGGATAGGAAGTAAGATCTCCTCTTGTGCAGTTCCACTAAGATCAAGCAATCAAGCAACGTTGTCGGTGTGACATTTTGGTTGAACTGCACAAAACACTCTTAAAACAAAAGTGTTTTGTGTAGTGCAACAAAAGGTCACAATGGCAACAAGGTGAAGTAGATAACCCTGTTTACACAGAGGTGCAAAGGAAACAATTAGTGGTCAATAATGGTGGATGACACAGAAGCCAACAAAAAGAAGCATCTACCTTATCTAAACGGTAAAGAAAGCAAGACAGTAGCATTTCTCAAACGGTGGCATTGATAAATATTAACATAGAGATTATATTAACAATAAAATTCGTTAAACATGTAATTTGCTTTTAACTGTGGTATTGCATCAATTTTCCAGCGGCATTATTAGAGGTTGTTTGTTTACAGGGACATTTTGGTGTAGGGACTAAAAAAACTCCGTGTCAGTCACATCTAAACCAAACAGGAGGGACTTTTCGGGACTAAAAGTGGGCATTTGGGACTAAAGAAAGAAGACCCCGAGGGAGTCTTTTTGTAACTTTTTCCAACAGTTGCCCCTGCCACGCATCACACCTTGTTTCTATTAGTTCATTACTAGGGGTAACATGGTCTTTTATCATGTCATTTAATAACCTCTAGTCCATGTTTAGTCCCTGGAACCAAGTAGGTAGGGACTAGGGAGTTTTTAACCAAACAGGGCCTTAGATTAACAACAGCCAATGAGTTGCACGGGACAGTGGACGCACCAGCACCATGTGCATCTACCGATGTACTGTGGTCATGCAGTCTGATGCAACAAAGAACAAACAACCAAGGAGCATATTTGTGTTGGTCCCAGTTTTGTTTTCTTTAGACACCTTTCCCTAGGTAAGCGCACCAAATCTAGTCCTGCTCAAACTCTACAGCCTTGTCCCTTCCTTTCCTTTTTGAACTATTACTTTTGCCCCTTCCTTTCCTCTTTGAACCACGTCCTAGATTTATGTGATACAACTTTCCCCACTACTTTCCCCCATTCCTTTCCTCTTTGAACCACGTCCTAGATTCATGCTATACAACTTCCCCCCTTCATTTCCTCTTTGAACCACGTCCTAGGTTCATGCTATATACAACTTTTCCCACTACTTTCCCCCACTCCTTTCCTCTTTGAACCACGTCCTAGATTCATGGTATACATGCAGCTAGAGCAATGCATGTGGAGTAAGTAAAATATACCTTAAGGTTCTTGGGGCGTGGTTCGGTGGGTGATGGGATGACGGCAAGGAAGAAGGGGTCGGAGACCCTCCCGCGCCGCCGCTGGGTGGAAAGTGAACAGCAGCGCCGATAGTGGATTCCCTCCCTCACCGACGGTGATAGCGTTAAGCCTCCTTCCCTTCCCGGCGGACAGATCCTTCTGGCTCTTTGAGCAGCAGTGAGGGGAGAGAGAGGCCAACGAAGTCTTGTTTAGATCTGGAGAGGGTGAGTGAGGGAGTCCTGGAATAGGGGGTGTCCGGACAGCCGGACTATCATCATCGGCCGGACTCCAAGACTATGAAGATACAAGATTGAAGACTTTGTCCCGTGTCTGGATGGGACTTTCCTTGGCGTGGAAGGCAAGCTTGGCGATACGGATATGTAGATCTCCTACCATTGTAACCGACTCTATGTAACCCTAGCCCTCTCCGGTGTCTATATAAACCGGATGGCTTTAGTCCGTAGGACGAACAACCATTACAACAATCATACCATAGGCTAGCTTCTAGGGTTTAGCCTCCTTAATCTCGTGGTAGATCTACTCTTGTAATACCCACATCATCAATATCAATCGAGCAGGACGTAGGGTTTTACCTCCATCAAGAGGGCCCAAACCTGGGTAAAACATCGTGTCCCTTGTCTCCTGTTACCATCCGCCTAGACGCACAGTTCGGGACCCCCTACCCGAGATCCACCGGTTTTGACACCGACATTGGTGCTTTCATTGAGAGTTCCTCTGTGCCGTCGCGATCAGGAAGGATGCCTCTTCCCGTCTTTAAAGACGGTGCCATTGCCAAAGGAGCCTTGGCCGCCGGTCAAGCTATCTGGCTAGGTGGCTTTCTTATGACCGCCTGTTCGGCCACCGCTTCGACAATGACCTCTCGGGTCATCAAAAGCGATCTTCGCATTAACTTGGAATTCGCCGAGCAGCTGGATCCAATGGAGCTCTTGTCTGCAAACGAGCTCTTGGATCGCATCGCCGCCCTGGGAGTCGCTACAGACTACGATCAGATTGGGCTTAAACCCGATCTAAGAGAAATAAACTCTCCCCAGGCTACCCACCATGTTGCCGTGGTAGAAGAACAACGTGGCGATTCTTCCCCTATGTTAAAAACCAGTTATGTCCGCATTCCCGATCCCTCCATGCCGGACTCCCGCGGAGGGATGGACGTCAACCGAGTACTGAACCTAAAGTCAGGCAGCGGACTAGATCCGCGGGATGATCTCCAGCAATCCAAGCTTCCAAATCCGGAAACTCCTCGGCCCTTGAGCCTCAGATTGGGTGGGGTTCCGATTTTAGTTCCACCCACCCACCCAAGTATAAGCAATCTATCACAAATACAACAAGAGCCCGACGAGACAGTACATCATTACTGGGCCAGATTCCTTCTGGTCATGGACAGGATAAAGGACTGCCATGCGGAAAGCGCAATCTCTATTTTTTGCAATAATTGCACGGACAAGGTAATTATGAACGCCATAAATCGCCGCAAGGTCATGTACTTAGACAACCTGGCAACCATAGTATGAAAGTACTACGCGATGGAGAGCGCCTGGAAAACCGAAACTAGATTTTGGGACAATCCGGCCCTTAACACAACCTTAGTCCGAAATAAAAGGGTGCCGCATATTCAAGCACCTGGATCAAAAACCAAAAAGCAAAAACCCCCTAAAGGGTACGGAACCGTACTGGAGGGATGGCTCAGCGGACCCTGCAAAATCCACAACGCAGAAGGCGCCAGTCCAACGCATAGCCTCCGGGCATGTTGGATACTACGGCAGGTGGCCAAAAGTGGCGAAGGGCTTCTAGCCCCAGAAAACCAACCTAACAGCACCAGTACGGTATCAACAGTCTTCGAGACTTTCGCATCAAACAATATGCGTAACCGAACAATCCGCAGCCTCGCCGAAGTCTACCAAGTAGCAACAGCAATTCCATGGAGCGACACGGCAATCACCTTCAATGCCAGCGACGAACCTAAATTCCGAACAGCCCAAGCTCAAGCTGCATTGGTTCTCACTCCCATAGTGGACGGCTTTCGTCTCACCAAGGTACTCATGGACGGGGGCAGCGGATTAAACCTCATCTACGAGGAAACTCTCCAAAAAATGGAAATAGACTGGAACCGCATTGAGCGAAGCAACACAACCTTTAGAGGAATAATCCCTAGTCGGGAAGTACGCTACATAGGAAAAATCACACTAGATGTGGTGTTCGGCTCACCGAACAACTATAGGTCCAAAGAAGTCACGTTCCAAGTGGCTCCATTCAGCAGCGGATATCACACTCTACTGGGACGAGAGGCATTCACAATTTTCCAAGCCATACCCCATTACGGGTACATGAAACTCAAAATGCCCGGGCCCAATGGAATTATCACTCTGATGAGTGATCCGGACATAGCATTACGCGCCGAGAACAAGACAGCCACACTAGCCCTAGAGGCACTATCCGAAGCACTAGCGGCAGAAGAACTCACGGCATTACGCTCCACGATGGATCTGGACGACGTGATACTCGATAAGAGATCCAAGTCCACATCTTTTAAACCAGCAGACGAGATAGTCAAATTCTCGGTCCATCCCATGGACCCCACAAAAACGGCCTCCATCGGGTCACAATTAAACCCTGATGTAGAGGCCGCACTACGAGAATTCCTTCGGGAAAATTGGGACATTTTTGCCTGGCACCCATCACATATGCCAGGAATCCCATGCAGGCTGGCAGAGCACAGCCTAACTATCCTAAAAAGATTCAAGCCGGTCAAGCAGGCCCTTTGACGATTTTTCGAACCCAAAAGACAGGCAATGGGAGAGGAGCTAGCCAAACTATTGGAAGCCGGATTCATCAGAGACATAAAACATCTGGACTGGCTAGCAAACCTGGTAATGGTACCAAAAAAGGACAAATCCTGGCGCCTCTGTGTGGATTTTAAAGACCTCAATAAGGCCTGTCCAAAGGATCCGTTCCCCCTCCCCCGCATCGACCAAATCATCGATGCCACCGCGGGGCACAATTCATTGTGTTTCCTTGACGCATACTCTGGATACCATCAAATCAAGATGGCAGAAAGAGACCAGGCCGCAACGGCATTCATTACACCATACAGACCATTCTACTTCAACACAATGCCCTTCGGACTTAAAAACGCCGGCGGAACATATCAGCGCATGATTCAGACATGTCTGGCTACCCAGATCGGCAAAACAGTGGAGGCATACGTAGACGATGTGGTCGTCAAGACCAAACACATCGAAACTCTAATAGACGATTTGAGGCTCGCATTCGACAACCTCCGAGCATACGACATTAAGCTTAACCCAGAGAAATTTGTCTTCGGCATACCATCCGGAAAGCTCTTGGGCTTCATTGTATCCGGCAGAGGAATTGAAGCAAACCCATCCAAGATCCGAGCTCTGTCACAATTGGACATCCCAAAAGACCTCAAGCAAATACAAAAATTGACTGGATGCGTAGCGGCCTTAAGCCGCTTCATCTCCCGTTTGGGAGAAAAAGCATTGCCTCTCTATCGCCTCCTCAGGCGCACCAAACATTTCGAATGGACTGACGCTGCCACAGCCGGACTCGAAGAAATAAAAGCCGTACTGGCAACAAATCCGGTCCTGGCTGCGCCCAACTTGGGCGAACCAATGCTGTTATATATCGTGGCAACACATCAAGTTGTAAGCGCAGTGCTCGTCGTCGAACGAGAAACAGAAGGGCACAAATTCCCTCTTTAAAAACCAGTGCATTACGTATCCACTTTCCTAACTCCATGCAAGTCCCGATACCCACATTATCAAAAGATAGCGTACGCGGTGTTTATGGCATCCCGGAAGCTACGACACTACTTTCAAGAGTGTTCGATCACAGTGGTCTCCGAAGTACCTCTCAACGACATCATAAACAATCGCGACGCGACGGGCAGAATTGCAAAATGGGCCATTGAGCTTTTACCATTCGATATAACCTACAAACCACGGCGAGCTATAAAGTCGCAAGTTTTGGCAGACTTCGTCGCTGAATGGACAGAAGCCGAACTCCCTAAAGAGTACGGCGCATACTCCAATTGGATTATGCACTTCGACGGCTCTAAAATGTTGGCCGGTTTGGGGGCTGCCGTCGTCTTGACGTCCCCAACCGGAGATACAGTCCAATATGTACTTCAAATAATGTACACGGACTCCAACAACGCAGCCGAATACGAGGCCCTTCTACATGGTCTCCGGATGGCCATCTCCATGGGCATTCAACGCCTAGAGGTGCGCGGGGATTCAAACCTCGCGATATCCCAAGTAAATGGAGACTCTGATGCCAAGGATCCGAAAATGGCAGCCTACCGTAATGCCGTCTTAAAAATGTCAGCTCGGTTCGAAGGACTCAAATTCCATCACGTAGCCTGGGACAACAACCAGGCAGCCGACGTGCTAGCACGCATCAGCGCAAAACGCGACGCCGTTCCTCCCAACATCTTTTTGGAACGTCTATTTAAGCCCTCCGTACTATGGGAAGAGGAGTCCGGAAACAACAACCCAGACACAACCACGCCACGCAGCACCGAACATTCTGACATGGTAGGTGGCTCTGCCAATGAAATAACACCCTCAGTCCACGAAATAATGGCAGTAAACGCCTCGTGGACAGAACCATTCCTAGCCTACATAACTCGGCAGGAACTCCCCGAAGATCAAAATGAGGCTCGCTGCATAGTTCGGCGATCTAAAGCCTACAAGGTCCATGAGGGAGAGCTTTATAAGAAAAGCACAACCGGAGTCCTTCAAAGGTGTATCTCCGAAGAGGAAGGGCGAAATCTCCTGGCTGAAATTCATGCCGGACTCAGTGGGCACCACGCCGCAGCTCGAGCCCTTGTGGGCAAGGCCTTCCGTACAGGATTCTATTGGCCGACGGCTCGGGCAGATGCTCAGAACTTAGTCAACGATGCGTTGGTTGCCAGCTCTTTGCTAATCAAAGCCACATGCCACCCACTGCCCTCAAAACTATACCCATCACCTGGCCGTTCGCGGTCTAGGGGCTTGATATGGTAGGACCCCTTAAAGGGGGAGCCCACAAGCAAAAATACCTATTGGTCATGGTGGACAAATTCACCAAATGGATAGAGGCCAAACCAGTTAAAACGGCCGAATCTGGACCCGTGATAGACTTTATATCAGGGCTAGTACACCGTTATGGTGTCCCCCACAGCATCATCACCGATAACGACACAAATTTCACGGCCGACGAGGTTAAACTCTGGTGCAAAAACATGGGCATCAAGCTCGCCTATGCTTCAGTCTATCACCCCCAAACTAACGGTCAAGTCGAACGAGCAAACGGTCTAATCATGAGCGGCATCAAAGCCAGACTAGTGCGGTCCCTCAAGGAATCTAACACGCACTGGGTAGAGGAGCTCGACTCCGTACTCTGTGGGCTGCGGACCACGCCAAACCGCACTACCGGATTCACACCCCCTTTTTTATGGTGTACGGCGCAGAGGCAATTCTGCCCTGCGACATAATTCATGACTCACCTCGCGTGCGCATGTACGAAGAAAGAGAAGCCGAGTTAGATTGGTAGGACAGTTTGGACGCCTTAGAGGAGGAGCGGGACGTGGCAAAAGCTCGTTCCGCATTCTATCAGCAGCAGGCTCGAAGATACCAAAGCAGAGAAGTACGGGCCAGGACTTACAATGTTGGCGAACTCGTTCTATGCCTGCCGGACAAGAAAAAGGACAAACTTAAGCCCAAATGGGAAGGTCCCTTCATCATCGACCAAGTCCTGACCGGCGGAGCATACCGTCTATGTAACGCATCGGATAACCGACTCGAACCGAACCCATGGAACACAGCCCGTCTCCGAAGGTTCTACGCCTAGTGCCGGACTCAGAGTTCATCTCCCTCCTCCGTCCACCTTTTTACATTATTCACTGTATCTTGTCCCCCTCCTTCTTCCTCTTTTATTTTTTTATTTTTTCTTCCAGTAAAAAGCCTTTGATAGGCTGATTTGCGCATTGATTGCACACACGTGATGTGCTCCTAGCACTCATTATACCTGGGGTTTCTTTAACAGAAGCTTATTTGTACGGGCTTCATGCCCAATACATGCGTTATACTTCCGCATGTACCTTTTATTCACCATTATATGCATCGATATGACTTAAGTTTTGTCCAAGCTGGGTTGCCTGGCTCCTGTGCTTACCCCTACATTCCCGATTGTTCGGCTAGGAGGTAAAGGGAGCACCTCTATGATTGTTATTGCCGGGTCAGCCGGATGTGTACCTCAGACTGGGTGAAGCCGAAAGCTAGCGTTCTTAAGGGAATATTCGGTCGGTGACTTGAAAGATGATTTATTACTTATACAATTTATCTGCCCCCAGATGTTTTTTCTGCTCTTTTCGCAGTATGGGCATGCACCTTAGGGCATGCCTCCCTGGGAAAGGAACCCTTAATGGAACTATTCTCCCTGGAAGATGTTTCTTACTAGCCATGTAATATAACATAACTAGTTGGGAACTTGTCTGATAAAGCACTTATGACCCCTACGCCTGGTCTCCATGCATGCCCCAGTTTTTTCATAACTGAGAAGGTAATCAGACACACTCCGGACTCTAGGGTCCCGAGGTTGAAGCGAAAAGGTCGGCAAGGACAAAAGATCTACAATTCGGCTCGAAGGCATTTTACATGTCATTTCAAAATACATCGTCAAATCGACTGACTGTACTCCTCTTCAATCCCGTCTAACAGGCTGTCTAATTACAGTCCTGTTGGGAATACTTAGCGGCCAACTCTACTTGGCCGTACATTATGCTCACAGGGATCTCCTTCCCATCGGGACCCACAGGTCCGACCTCGGCCATGTGGTTCGGATCCGCTGTGTTGTACCACGTCTTCACCATGGCCCAGGCCTCCCTAGCGCCTTGACGACAGGCCGATATCTTCCACAGACGGAAGCGCTGCCATGCTCCCTGAAGCTTCTCGGCAAGCCCTTCAAGGCTTTCGGGTAGGGAAACAGACGGCCATAAGGCCTGGGCGACACCACTCATCGCTTGCCGCACACGTTCGTGCAATTGGTCACCCGTTGAACCGGGCGTTTCCTCCACAGGGCGACCTGTGAGCACACCTAAAGACAAATTTCTGTCAATCGACTTCCTTGGCGAACTCTTCTTTTCAAAAGAGTTTGCTCAAGCACTTACTATAAATGTCGCGACGAAGCCGCTGATTCTCCTTTACGGAGCCAGACAGTTGGGCCTACACACCTTTCAGCTCTTCCCCCAGCTGGGTGTGGGCATCCTGGAGCTTGTTCCTCTCCTGCTGCACCTTCATAAGCACCCTCTCGCCGGCCTTTAGCTGGCGCAGTAGCTGTTGCTTGTCCGGATCAAGTCCGGCAACATCTGCAATACTATTGTCAGACTCAGACGCACGCCGCACACTGCTTATCTTTTTGAAATATGTGTTACCGGAGGGGGTCTTGGTATCTCCTCCTGCGGCAGCTAGTGCGGCCTCAAGTTGGGCCTTGCACCCTTGTAGCTCCTGAGACAATTGGGTATTCTTTTCCGTAAGATCCTGCATATCAAATGATCCTTAAATTAGTTATTTTAACTACTTTAAGTCTCGGGGGCTACTGGAATATACAACTATTAAAATCCTTTACCCGTATGTCTTTTACATACTGCTCCGTGGCTCTGGCTAAACCATATTGAGCAGCACGAAGGTGCGCGTCTCCCGCGTTAAAGGCATTCAACGCCTCTGGGGAGAAACATGCGTCACGAAGAACTGCCCGGTGGCGCCTATGATTCATAGCGCTCTCCACCTCAGACCCGGTGGCGGACAGCCTGTCGGCATCCTCCGTTGGAGGAGTATCCGGCTCGCGCCTCGCGCTCGCCTCCCCCTCCGGACCAGGTGTTGGAGCCTGGCTGGCAGAGGCTTGGTTGGCAACCTCTCCGGGCACAGTCCGGCGAGCGCTCTTTCTCCTGCAAAAGTGATGAGCATTAATACACCTCCTAGGAATCTTTTCCTAAACAACGGTCACGAGCCATACCGTTGCGGTGACGTTTCGATTCGTACTGCACCCCTCTTCCGCCTGCTGGGCCGGACTAACCCTTGTTGGTCAGCCGCCGTGGGTTTGGCTTCCCGCCTTGAAGGCACCTCCTGCGAGACACCGTTGTATACAATGGTAAGAGATACGCGAGGACAAAGTAATGGTGTCAAGACTCCGGTCATGATTACCTGGGAAGCCGGAGATAAGCCGGGGTAGTCAGCCGTGATGGCGACTAGAGCATTGTCCATGCTAAGTTGGTGGAACACCCCATCGATCAGCTCCACCTTTATATCCAGATCCTCTTCGGAGGTCGGATCAAGGGATCTTCCCGGATCCTCGGGTTGTGGAGCCGGACTGTGAATGTCCTCCACATCCCGGCGCAGTTCCTGCGTCAAAATCATAGAGTAAGGCACTTAGCTTTGAAAGAACGGGTCGGATGAATAAACGTCCGCTTACCTAGCTCCGAGGGTTATTCATGGAGAACCCATTCAATGGGCTCGTCCGGAGGAAGTCCTCCTTCTCCCCCTTGTACAGGCCGGACAGGATCTTCACTAGATCCGCGGCCGATCCCGGCCCCTTGCGGCCATGACGGGTGGCGTCATTCTCCCCGTTGAAATCCCACATGGGGTGGCCCCTATATTGAAGCGGCTGCACCCCTCGCATAATGCACGTGGCCATGACTCCAATCATGGTCAGTCCGGAATGGGCCAGTAACCTTATTCGGCCCATCAAATAATGGACGCTCCTGTCTTCCTCCTGTTGAGGGCTCCGCGGGCACCAACTTAGGCGTTTCTTCAGAGGAGCCTTGCTGAACTCCGGGAGGCCGATCCGAACTGGGTCTGGCAGTGGAGCATCTTCCACATAAAACCATTCCGAGGGCCAGTCTTCGGACGCCTTCTTAGGGGTCCCGGATAGATATCCAGTCCCGGCGATGCGCCATATTTCGGCTCCACCCACTTGATATATTGATCCCTCGTAATAACGGGGTACGAGGCAGAATAGTCTCTTCCACAACGCAAAATGGGGCTCGATGCCCAGGAACAGCTCGCAAAGAGCTACGAAACCCGCGATATGCAGAATGGAGGCGGGCGTGAGGTGATGAAGCTGGAGTCCGTAGAACTCCGGAAGACCCCGGAGAAACGGATGTATGGGAAATCCGAGCCCCCTTATTAGATAAGGGACGAAGCACACCCGCTCCCCTTTGGAGGGACTAGGGGTGGCCTCCGCTTGCTTTCCACCTTTGTAGGTGGCCAGCCCGGCTCGAACCGGGACCATGAAGGCCGGAGGAAGGTATCCCTCCGTTTGAAGTGTCACCAGCTCGTGGTGCGGAACCGAACATCTCCTCCAATCTCCTGGCTGAGGGCTAGGAGCGCGAGAGGAGGAGCCGCGTCGCTGGTCCATGATAGAGTGGATTTTTGGTCAGAGGCGCTCCGATGAGTACTCGCGGAAGGAGGATGGTGTTATTTAGATCTGGATTCTTGCCTCTATTATAGGCAGATTATTTGCGTAGCTAGGGGGTAAAATATGAAAATACCCTGGCCTTTCGCATTCGTGCGACGCGTGGAAGAGGGCCATTATTTGCCATGGAAGCCAAGGAGCACAACATTTGTGTGGAAGCCGGACACTATTCGGCAAGCACATGGAATTTTGAGGAGAACACGCCTTGCAACGCCGAAGACAATATGCGCGCCGGACTCGTCGTCATTGAATCCTGGTTCAGGGGCTACTGAGGGAGTCCTGGGCTAGGGGGTGTCCGGACAGCCGGACTATCATCATCGGTCGGACTCCAAGACTATGAAGATACAAGATTGAAGACTTCGTCCCGTGTCCGGATGGGACTTTCCTTGGCGTGGAAGGCAAGCTTGGCGATACGGATATCTAGATCTCCTACCATTGTAACCGACTCTATGTAACCCTAGCCCTCTCCGGTGTCTATATAAACCGGATGGCTTTAGTCCGTAGGACGAACAACCATTACAACAATCATACCATAGGCTAGCTTCTAGGGTTTAGCCTCCTTGATCTCGTGGTAGATCTACTCTTGTAATACCCACATCATCAATATCAATCAAGCAGGACGTAGGGTTTTACCTCCATCAAGAGGGCCTGAACCTGGGTAAAACATCGTGTCCCTTGTCTCCTGTTACCATCCGCCTAGACGCACAGTTCGGGACCCCCTACCCGAGATCCACCGGTTTTGACACCGACAGCGAGAGAGTGTGAAGAGAGCAACTACAAGCGCTGAGGCTCCAGCGGGAGAGGGCAAGAGAGTGTGAAGAGAGCAAGTACAAGCGTTGAGGCTCCAGCGTGTATATATATACTGGACAGAGAGTGTGAAGCGTGCAAACCCTAGAATTTTTTTTGACCAATCAAAGAATCCTCCTGGCAAAAAATATGCTCAAGTGTAGTTACCGAACCCGAGACCTCAAGTTTGATGAGCGAATAGGCTAACCAGCTACACAACCCTCCCGTTATGTTCAACGAGAGGAAAATAACCTTTTATACATTCCTGCATTCGTGTGACAGGCATGCCGTGTTTTTGTGTGTGTGTGTGGGAGTCATTAGGATTTCATTTATAATCGTGTCATGTGGCTTTGGTGGTAAGACTATCCAGAATGGTGCAGAAATAATGCAGCCTTAGTCACCTTACCTCTCTCCACGTAGTACGTTGGGTCCCACCAGTCAGAGGGTGAAACAAACAAATTAATAAGAAAAATTAAAAGCGCCAGCAGTGTATCTTACTACCTCACACATCTCGCTACTACTCGGGAACACTGTCCAATTGATCCCTCTGTTCGCTCACGTACTATTTTAAGTGAATCCTTATTATAACATGCACACAAATTTTGGGCACTTGTATTCGACTTAAGTCAGTGGGCCACCATATCTCGTATACTTACTACTCCCTCCGTCTAGGTGTAATAAGTCACGTTAGAAGGTGCAACGGGACCAAGGTGCGTGCGTGTGCGTGTGTGTGTTTAACAGCTTGTGTGTGTTAGAGAGTGCGACAGATCAACCTACTCCTACAGAGATATGGTGTGTAGTGTACGATTTTAGCCGCGAGAGTTGGTGCATCATCTCGTTTCCGGGCGTGTCCGCTAGGGACATGCGGACAGCTACCACGCCCGCTCGTGACCAGCCTGGCCCACCCAAAGCCCCTCCATCGCCCGCGCGCGCTTCCCTCGCAAAATGGTCAGCGCCGCTCCAAAGAATCGGTGCCGCATTCATGCCCGGGCAGAGCGGACGCAACCTCTCACTGGCGCAAGAGTGATGGTTGCTTCGCCCGTCCAACTTACTTCTGGGTCTATGTGATTTGACGGCTCATTGGTCTTTATTACTGAGGTGGTAGGACTGCTAGATGTCCCACGCTTTCAGCGAAAGGAGGTAGTAGATTACAATTTTCTCCATTCTTACAGCGGAGGAGTGCAAGAGCAGTGAAAACACACAGGCTCAGTGATTACATGGCCCACATCACACTATCACCGTGCGACACCTAACTCTTTACATAGTACTCCCTCCGTTCCTAAATATTACTAGATGAGTGCCCGCACGTTACCGCGGAACATCGGTATATCTCTCTGCTCAAAATTATCGATTTCATAAAACTAAAAAAAATCTATAACCGCATGACAAATGTGGTAGCCAAACTAAATAAACTCCCATCATCAGTTAGATCATCCCACGTAAGGAAAAAAGATCAGCCAACTCCTACTGCATAATGGGATTATATTTTTTGTTTTGACATGTTAATGGGACTTAAAAGCTCACTTACATGCATGCTACCGATGCATGCTTGCATGCAGACATGTTGATGTGATTTAAAACCCACTCACATGCATGTGCCACGGTATTTCTGCATGCTTGCATGTGGCTTAGTGCGGAGCCTCTCAACGTCTAGATCAGACGGCTATTATGACTGATTTACTTCATCTAATGGCTACATCAATTTTGATGATGTGGCTCAAGGAGAGGATAGAGAATTCCTAGTAGTGGGGGCTAGCTATTACTAGTAGATAAGTCTTTGTAGAGATTCCACTAGGTGAACTACATACGGAACAAAATGAATCTACACTTAAAATGCATCTATATACATCCGCATGTGGTTAATGGTGAAATCTCTACAAAGACTTATATTTAGGAACGGAGGAAGTACTAGTATAGTACTTGTATGTACTGTAATTTATCAGCGAGATAAATTTGTACAATGCTATGAAGCTTCCAGCTCCTGTTACATGTATCTGGCGTCCAAGGTTGCCCGTTGCAATATTTCATCAAATACAAAGGAGACTAACATTCATGCTATTGCATCTCAATGATTGACAGATCATAGCAAATATGTACTCCCTCCGTTCCAAAATAAGTGTCTCAACTTTGTGCAAACTTTAGTACAAAGTTGTACTACTACTAATGTTGACACTTATTTTGGAACAGAGGCAGCTAAAGAAAAAAAGATCCATGTAGTCCCTAGCCCTTGAACCGTGAACCCTGACCAGACTTCAATTTGCTGGCAATGTTCGAGCTTCCTAATAAATGAAGTTTGCAACCTTTTGACCATCGGATCATTTTGTGCAGTTTCACCAAAATCGAGATGAGCATCCCTGTGACAAAGAAATTGAAGAAGCGTGATTAGAATAAGATTACTAGGACTAGTTGATGAGACATAAACTCATCACAAATATAGTACGTAGAAGCCAGTAGAGGTATCAGGTATGTGCGGGGCAAAGAAGTAGAGAAATATCCACAGGGAGTGATGTGGGCAGCTGGAGCAGTGGTGCAAGCCGGCTGTAAAGGGAGTTGTACCTGAGGGACGTAGCTCAACCTTGAGGAGGGCGGCGGGAGGCGGTAACTGCCCATGTCGCGGCAGTGAGCAAGGGATGAAGGCAACCTCACCGGCTTTGTGAGAGAGAATGGCGGGGACCCTTGATCGGGACGTGCCGACAGTGGGTTTTCGCCGTCGGCGACGGCCACCGCATCTACACTAAGCATCCACCCCTTCCCCAAGCGGACGTGATCCGTCGGGATGTTAGAGATGTGGCCACATTCATTTTGTAAATGAGAGTGTGAAGAGAGCAACCCCAGCAAGCAACCGTGTAGGCTGGCCCGTCCTGACTATGTATATAGTGGAGTGGTTTCCTTTTCTCTCCATATGAACCTATCATATTGTGTATGTGCCACTGAAGAAGAAAAACATTATTTATAAATGACGCGGCACCTACTACTCGTTCTCCTATAACTTTGCGCTTGGCATCTCCAAAGTATTAACCTTGCGATTGGATCTTCGCCTCTTCGGGGTGTCGAGCAATAATGGCAGTGTAGTATATATCATTCAGGCTATATGAGACCGAATGAATTGCTGCACGTCCACCACGTGGGCGAGGGTCGAGGGGCGAGGGAGAGTGCTACTACATATGGAGCAAAATGAGTGAATGTACACTCTAAAATACGTCTATATACATCAGTGTTTCGAGTATGTACTAGTAGTTCATATTGAAATCTACTAAATGACATATATATTCCAAATTATATGATATAATCTCTATAACCAAGGTAGTAGGGACGAGGAGTAAACGGAGGGGGTAGTAAATTTTTCTCCTCGTCCTGCGAGCCACTGCGCGCATGGGCGAGGGAGGAGCAAGCTTCACCTCATCCTGCGAGCCACCGCGCCTGTGGGCGGGGGAGATGGTGTACTAAGCAAGCTTCTCCTTGTTCTGTGAGTTGATGGGACACATCAAAAGTACTCCAGTGTGTAGAGCCTTGCCTCTAAGGTAGGCCCCACATGGTTTGCCTCTTTTTTAATTTAACATAATGCGTCAAGTCGCAATTTGTTTGTTCACCAGTGGTAGACGATCCTCCCTCCACCAAGTGGACAACCAGTACACGTGCCAAATTACCACGTGGGCTGCCTTTTTCATACAGAAATGAGCTCCACCATCGACCCGTGCGGGTGTGGTTGGGAAAGAGACGGGAGTACGTGCGCCGTGCATGCACCTCTTCTCTTCGTGCACGTCCCCCACCTACGTGGGTGTGTGTGAGAGATACAAACCGCGTTCGTGAGTGTTTTTTTTTGTGGTGGGGGTAGGGGTGGGGTGGGGGGTTGCTTTCGTGAATTATTTGTGGTAATATGTGTCAATGACATCTCAAACAAAATTTTGCATGCAATGTGTGTGAAATGGAGGCCTGTCCATATCATACATAGAGGGTCGGGCAATCCACGTGAAGAGAGGGAGGGGTCATAGCTATCGATAGAGTCGAAGAGAGG
>NC_041391.1:662638176-662638464 GCF_002162155.2 Triticum dicoccoides | reverse complement strand
TTGCATGCAATGTGTGTGAAATGGAGGCCTATCCATATCATACATAGAGGGTCGGGCAATCCACGAGAAGAGAGGGAGGGGTCATAGCTATCGATAGAGTCGAAGAGAGGATCAAGTGGGTGGGTGCGAGATCGATGAAGAGAGCCATCGAAATTGTGTGTGTGTGTGTGTGTGTGTGTGTGTGTGTGTGTGTGTGTGTGTGCAAGTCAAAGATATAGGGCGGCTGGCCTACCGGAACATTAGAGGGCACATGTCAAGTTTGTGTGTGGTAGGGAGACATGACTAGAG
>NC_041391.1:662632722-662637991 GCF_002162155.2 Triticum dicoccoides | reverse complement strand
AGTTTGTGTGTGGCAGGGAGACATGACTAGAGCGCTTGATGTATCGGTGTGTGTGGGGGGAGGGGGTGGGGGCGGGGTAGGCAGAGGCCTAACTATAGAGGTAGAACGACTCGTATATGTGTTGAGAAGGAGAGACCTAGCTATGTCTTGAGGGAGATTGGTCGACATCCATACATAACTGAAGGACGGGAAATATGATGGGACAGAGAGAGAGAGAGGAGAGAGAGAGGGAGGGAGAGGGGGGAGAGGGGTAGAGTGCTGGATGGGTGATGGAGTTGCTTCTCGGAGATGTTGGGAGAGGCCTACTAGACAAACTGAGGGTGGAACTGCAATGTTATCAATAAGAGTGGGGCTGTGTTTCTGTGTGTGCCTGTGCGTGATAGATTTGTCGGGACGCATCCATGGATGATGAAGGGGAACCATGTGTTTGGTAAGCAAACCTAACTAGATCGGTAGTTCAATTGTTGTTTGTCGGAGTAAGGGAGAGACACAACTAATGAGGTTGATCGATCGATGTGTGGGTAAAAACGAGTTATAAGGACCTAGCTGGCTATATGTATAGCGAGAGATCGGTCAGTGTACGTCCATTTGTTAGAGGCAAATAAGGCCCAGCAAGACGGATAGATAGAGAGAATGCAGCTAGGAGGTTGTGCGAGAGGCCCAACTACTAGCTAGATAGGGGGAGGAGTGTGTGGTTGTGAGATCGATGAAAAGAGGGGCGAGAGTTTACACGTGTGTATGACCATATGAGAGACACGAGGCAAGGACACATAAAGGAGGAGATTGAAGCTATGTGTGTATGCTGTAGGCAGGCATCGCTGGAGAGGTTTATCGATCGGTGTGTGTCGGAAAGGAGTTGTGGAGACTTTGGGAGAACGACCTAAAGAAAAAAAATGAATGTGCGCGGTGGATAGAATGCTGAGGGAGGGGGAGGGCGAGAAGGGCGTGTGCATGCACGAGAGAAAGTTAGTGGTAGCTACAAAGGTTAGAGGATTGTGTGGGTGTAAGAGACTAACAAAGATCATAATTTGATATGAAAGCGGATTCATATATTTGAATAGGAGATCATAGTGTTTTAAACATTGCATGCATGAATATAGCGGTGATACACGTGTTGTGCACATGTTATACCATAATGTGATAATGCATGGCGTTTGCAACTCACAGCTAAATGCCGAACAATCTAAACCATACTATACATCAAACAATCTCACATTTTATTTGAATTTGTGATAATGTGCGGCGTTTGTAGCTTACAACTAAATATCGAGCAATCTAAACAATACTATATATCGAACATTCTCACATTTTATTTGAATTTGTGGTAATGTGTGGTGTTTGCAACTCAGATCTAAATACTTGTAGGTGTAGGGTGTGGGGCACCATACATTATGTGATAAACACATTATACATATGAGACATGGTTTAGATTATGAAGATCTAGCTAGAGCTAGAAATGTAATGTGATTTGAAATCAAAATAAAGTGGAATCAAAAAATCTAGTTCGAGTTCATATAGTACACATAGTTCATATTTAACTCGAGACTAATCATGTGGTGTGCTGTGAAGATAATACACAAATGATGGTTTAACTTGACAATAATGATGATTGTAGATCTTATTAAAACAGAGAAACAAATTCAAATGCTTTGACTTCACAACAATCATTACTGTAGATCTTATTCAAATTTAATTCATATTGAAGCGGTAGTATATACGTTTGGAATGCACTAAAACGTTCATTTGAGTAGTAGGTTGCATGCATTATACACGTAGCGAAATATTTTAATTGAACATAACATGAATTCAAAGTTTTGAATGACATTTTTAGTGCGCATTGATTTGGTAAAGTACACGTTAGGCTTGTCCGGAAATTTCAACCCGCTCCTTGTTAGCTCGAAATATTTAAGATATATCTTTGTCTCGTTGTGCTCCGACAACTCCCTCCATCTCAACCCGCGCCTTGCTATTCAGAAATTACAACGCGCGCGAAAACTCCCACCTCCTATGAAATCCCGACATGCGAAATGCCCGTGGTACCCCTGAACCGAAAAGAACCGCCTCAAATCGGTGGGGGGGTACTTTCGTAACTTACCCCACATTTCGGACAAGCGCGTCTCTAAGCCATGGTTCCCCACTGCCATCCCATCCGCCCACCCATTCATACACCGAGGCCGCGAAAACCCGCGACGAAACCCCACACCCTGCTCCGTCCGCCACCCAGCCGGTGGCTCTTCCCTGACAACGCCGTCCACAGCAACACCTCGACGTCCCTCATCCACCGTACCGGATGAGGATCCATCGTTGATCTTATCGTCGTACCGGTTCAGCCACCCTGTCCTCCACCTCCAAGGAGCTGCCCCAACGTTCCCCTCGTCTTTCGCGCCACCACCATTCCCACACCACCATCTTCACCTGCACCACCGGAAGAGCATCATCATCATCGTTTCCTCGGATGAAGCTGCGGCCTAATCGGCGCCACCAAAGAGGTTGTACACTAATCGCCGTATTTTCTTCTTGATTCGATATCACGGTGCTTCCGGCGCTCCGTCCCGAGCCGACATGGCGCGGCTCCATCCACGGCGGCGTCACCGGCCACTTCCTCCATGGAGTCGCTCCCTCGGCGGCGACGTCCACATCAGTAGGATTTGCTGCTGCTTTCGCTCTCGCTCGCGCTGCTGCTCTGCTCTTGCTCTCAGTCCCCTACCTGGTCTGCTCTTGCTATTGCTCTTGCTCGCGCTACTGCCCTCGCTCTTGCTCTTGCTAGCGATGCTGCTTCGATTTGGCTACACTTTAGTCGACTGAATCGACTTTTGGGTCAATCGATTTTCAAGGGATGGGCTCGCCGGGGTGAAGGAAGAACTAGTCGCAGCCGGGAGGGGGGCTCGCTGGAGAGGTACCCCACTATCTATCTTAGGGTTCAGGATGGGGGTGGTGGTCGCCGGCGGTGGCAGGGCATTGGCGGGACAGTGGCGTGGGGATCGCCGGAGAAAAAGCTCGGCACGGGGGGCCTAGAGGGATGGCCGGGGCGGCGGCGGACTGGCGGTGGGGAGTGTTTTTGGGGCGGGCGGGGCGGTGCACCGCCGGCTGCGGGCGGCGGGGGCTACTGTTTGGCCGGTGGTGGCTGGCGGCTCAGGGGGGTGGAGGTTGAAGATGAACCGCATGCCCTTGATTTCGTATCCGACGGCTGCAAAATCGACTGACCAGAGATGAAAAAGTCAGTCGACCGACGTGTAGCCTCACCTTGCTAGTGCGTTCAGTTTCGACAGCAAAATTCTGTTTCGACAGTTAGGTTCAGTTTCGACAGTTAAGTTCAGTTTTGACAGTTAAGTTTAGTTTTGATAGTTAAATTCAGAGATGAGCGGCTGATGTATTTTACATCTAGAACTTTGTGGTTATGTATTTTACATCATGTATTGGAGATGCTATTAGAATTCCACTCAGGTTAATGTTGTTCGTTATCTCTCTTATCCTGCTTCAGCCTCGGCGTCGTACAACTCACCGGAGCTGCTCCAACGACGAAACCCTCCATCACAGCAAAGCAGTACCTCGGGCTCCAGATGCCTAAGATCTTCTTCCCCTCCTCCGACAGCAAAGTTAGCCGGAGCATCCTCACCGACCAACCCAATCACGCTGAGATCGACATGGCTTCGCCAAAGAGGTTGTACACTTGTTGCATCTCTTTTTTACTCTACATGTTATATATATTGTCCACTGAGCACACGGATTTGTTCCTTTAGTGTCTCCTTGAAAGAAAAAACGTTGGAATTTTAATTTTCACTTGTCCTCCTTTTCAAATTCCTATTCATGAAGCACAAGACTAAGAGATAGTAGCATAATAGCATTATAACCGTACATTTTCTTGTGGTTTGACTTAATCTCACCATGCTTCTTTGCATCCTGTGATCTTCCAATTTTTGTGAATCAAACACCCAGATTGGCAGAAATCTTGTGTTTTTAAATTCTCTGTTTTGCACGTGCATTCCTATCCTATTCCTGTCTATTTCCTATCGCTGCATTGTTGGAATCCTCCAATTCAAACGAGCCCTTACAGAATTACTTCTCTTACAGATAGTTGTCAAAGAAAACCTTGCGTGGTTTGTCCCGCTCCTATTGCCGCATCGTCCACCCCAGCTCAGCTGCTCCAACGACAGAAGGGTCCAGCACAGCAGGGATCCGGCATCCAGACTGTCTTTTGCCGCCTCAGATCTTCTTCCCCGCCGCTGGCAGCCATGAAAACTGCAGTACCATCATCAACCAAGCAGATGACCTCGAGGACTACATGGGTCCGCAAGAGAGTTCACACTCTTTCGTGTCTGCTTACGTTATGCATCCCTTAATATTACATGCTACTTTATCGTCCTGTTCACCGATTAGACTCTGAGTCAGCTCCAAACTAATGGTCAAACTTGAGTTTTAGAATGGTTGTGGGGTACATATCGAGGCCGCTATCAATAGTATCTATCTACTATCTGGTTAATCTCCGGTGTCTACTATGAGTTTCATGTTGGGTGGGAAACAAACAGTAAAGAAGGCATTATCTGTATTTATTAACTGAAGCCATTATCTGCCTGCTATTATTGGTTTTGGGTCTATCCAAAGGTTGCTACCATCACTCTGGATTTCTGCATGCACTCCTTACATAATCTCACTATGTTTTATTCCTATGCATGACAGTTATTGTAAACAATGGAACTGAACATGTAGAGCAAAAGAGACGAGCCTTGCATGGCAATATAATTTCATGCAGACGTTGCTCCATGGTAGGTGCAAAGGCAGCCCCCTCCACACATTTCGGATTGTAATCGAGAGGAAGATATCTGTTCTGAGGGGGATTCAGAAGGAGAAGATAACTCCTATTTACCCCCTGAGGTCTTCGCTCTAACTTGGCATGCTGATGTTGGTTATATCATGCATATGGTGTCTTGCATTGCTTACTTTATACATCAAATATGTCATCTGCTTAGTTTAGACATCCTTTGTGCGAATGCCATCTATTTAGTTTATTCATCGTTTATGTGAATTATGCAACACCACCTTGTTTAGCCAGGCATCATATATGTGAATTTTGCAATGCCATCCTGCTTAGCCAGTCATCTTATATGTAAATTATATCAGGCCATCCTTTTTTTCGTTATGTATTACATTTGTCAGCAATGTTAGTACATTCAACTGCTCTTTGTGTGCATCAGCCATTTGACATGGTGATGGCAAATTCAGGAGTGAAAACAAGGTCTTCTGAGCAGACTATGCTATCTGACGAAGCGCA
>NC_041391.1:662523760-662632352 GCF_002162155.2 Triticum dicoccoides | reverse complement strand
GTATGCTCTAACTTGGCAGGGTTATGTTGCTCATATCATGCGTATGGTGTCTCGCATTGCTATGCGATTTGATTAGTTTAGACATGCTTTGTGTGAATGCCACTTGTTCAGTGGCTAATTACCATATATGTGAATTATGCATTGCCATCTTATTGCAAGACATTATATATGTGAATTATACAATGCTATCTTGTTGCAAATGCATTATATATGTGAATTATGCAATGCCTTGCTATTTAGCCAATCATCATGTATGTGAATTATATCATGCTATCTTTTTTTGTATTACGTGTTGTCGACAATGTTTGTATATTCAACTACTCTTCCTGTGCATCAGCCATTTGAAGCGGTGATGGAAGTATCTGGAGTGAAAACAAGGTATTCAGAGCAGACAATGCTACCTGCTGAAGCAGACATCTTGTTGGCTACAGAGAGCTCCTCAGAGGAGGATTCAGAGACTGCTGACCAGTCCTATTTCCCCCCTGAGGTCTATGCTCAAACTTGACAGGGTTATATTACCCATGTCATGCATGTTGTCTTGCATTGCTTAGTTTTTACATCATATATAGATTGCCATCTGCTTACTTGCTTACTATATAAATCATATATTTGAATTATATCATGCCATCATGTTTACATAGTACATACACATCATCTATCTGAATTATGGTATGGCAACCCATTTAATAAAGACATCATATAGTTATATCATCTCATCCTGTTTAGTGTTTACAGTCATCATATTTAGAATTATGGCATTCTATCCATGAATGTATGTGAATTATGGCATGCCAACCTATTTAATAAACACATTATATAGTTATGTCATGTCATCCTGTTTACATAGTCTCATATTTTGAACTATGTCTTTCCATCTTTTTTAGTTAGCCATCATAATGTGAAATTGTGTCATGCTATCCTGTTTAGTTAGCCAGCATATATGTGAAATTGTGTCATGCTATCCTGTTTGGTTAGACAACATAAATATGAATTATTTCATGCCCTCTTTTATTCCCCACTATCCATTGCACCTGTCTCTCATACAATGTCTATAATTTCAACTACTTTTCTTGTTTATCAGCCATTTGAATTGGAGAGCATGATGGCAGTATCTAAGGGAGTAAGAACACGGTCTTCAGAAAAGATAGTGCTACCAGTTGATGCAGATAGAACCACGGTTGTACTTGCCCAAGGACCAGATCCACCACACATAACCCAGACTCTCGTAGATTGTACCCCTACCTAGTTGGACAGAGAACCAACTACACCCCTTCTAACCCCAACCCCGACAGATAGTTACCCAGTTCCAGTTGACACAGCACCGTCTCCACCACAGAGCACCCAAAAACAAGCGGTTAGTAAGGGAATTGTAGTGCCCATATCACAAGGGCCACCACTCCGAATCCCAACTCAACACTTAAAGGACAAGAAGATTTGTTCTCAGGTCAGGTTTTAGCTATGGTTCATACTCCTTTGCTCTTGCATTATTGTATTTACTCATACCAAGTATTTTCAAATTTGAAGGATGGAACTGAAACTCCAATGGTGCAGCAGGTATGTTTTAAACCTGTTTCTTTAACTGGTTTGCTGTTGTAACCCGCTCTATGTTGATTCCAGTTTCAATTGAATAAACAGTTATGTTCTCATGTCATGCACATTACAAGTGTTGTTATTGCTCTATAGTTACCCACACTTATATTCTGTCTATTCTGCTTTGTCTTGAACAAATATTATTTGAACTGTGTCTCTATCTTGATTTGGAAACAAAAACGAGAATGATATAGACCATAAAGTGACCGTGGTACATAGATATATGTTTGTTTCATGTTGTTATCCTGTCCTCTTTACAACTGAACTCATTTACCAAAATGAGTTTCATATACAACATGATAAACATGTGATGTGTCTGCTTGTTTCTCTTTTAAAATGCGGACAAAATATTGGAGAACAGTACCACGTTATCCAATGGTAAAGGAAGTAATGTAGATAAGGTTCAAGATAGTGAGACATCCCTGTTAGTCTCCAAGAAAGCGGATAAAAACTATCTTGACGACAGTGAGGGAACCCAAAAGTCCTGTCTTGATGTAGTGTTTGAGTTACCGGCCACTACTGCTGGCACAATATCTTCGAACTCGCTGCCTGAATTAGTTCGTCTTCTTGAGTCTCAACTTCAAGTTGAAAGACATCGATCAGATGTGCTGCGACAGGAAGCTGAAGGACTGAGGAAGTCCCTACAGAATTCAGATGCATATTTTCTGGTGCAACAGCAAGCGCTGGAGGATTTAAGCGCCAAACAATAGAAAGTTAATAAGCTTGCTAAGCATCTTACCAGCATTATGGGTACCCAGGATATTGTTTCTTGAGATCTTCTGAAGTGGTTTCAGTTTTGGATTTGTTTTGCTGCAGCGTTTATTTGCGCTGGTCGCCAACTTTGACAACCAGTGTATATGATATGTTGCTTTGTTCACTATATTTGCACTGGTGGCGAACATTGATGCCGAGTGGATGTAATATGTGTAACAGCCATGATAGCCTAGCATAAGTTGCTTGCTTATTTATTTCCTTGTTGTCTTGTTTATTTGTTTGCTTGTAGTTAGTGCAGTTCTTTTTAAAACTAGGCCACAATAACCATGGGCTAATATTTACTGTAGTGACACTGGGCCTTCTACGGGCCGTAGAAATAGTGGGCCTTCTATGGGCCGTAGAAACAGTAGGCCCTCTATGGGCCATAGAAACAATGGGCCTTCTACGGGCTGTAGAAACAATGGGCCTTCTACGGGCCGTAGAAACAATGGGCCTTCTACGGGCCGTATCATCAATGGGCCATATACGGGCCGTATGACCATAACGGGCCATCCTTAAAAGGCCGTATTTGACGATGCTGTGAAAACGGACCAACGTGTTAACGACCCACAAACAGGCCGATGTAACCACGGGCTGAATTTGGCCCACAAGCAGAAAATGACAGTAACGGGCCATAAGTAAACGAATGCTGGAAATGAGCCCAAGAATAAATGGGCTCTAAGAAGGCCGAAAGATAACATTTGCTGGAAACGGCCCAACTAAATAACGAGCCCTTAATTGGTATAAAGTGATATACTATTCATTATAGGCCAGTTTCACCATGGGCCATTAATGGGTGTAAAGTGATACACTGTTCATTGCGGGCCAGTTTCACCACAGGCCGTTAATAGGCCAAGAGTTACATAGGGCCTCATATGGGCCGAAAGACGTCATGGGCCATACATGGGCCAGAAGTGAAAATGGGCTGGAATCATATTGGATGGCCCAGATGATGCTACTGGGCCTAATTCATAGGGCGTAAGGGGCCTTGGGTTAGCGGGTTGTAAATGGGCTATATGCGAACAAGCCGTTAACAGGCTTTCCATGGGCCGGCCCGCCATCTTTTGACCAAGTCAAACGGGCTGGACTTTTCACAGGAATGGGCCTCTGTTGGGCCGTGCCACGTGTCGACGTATCATAGGCGCCTTCTGTCCAATGAGTCGATGACATCTGTCCCAACGGTGAGCCGACACGTGTTTCCTCTAGCCAATGATGATTTTACATGTGGAAAATCCCCATTGGTCGGGGCTGTTAACGGGTTATCAGATCCAAAACCCGACCCGATAGCGTAACGGCGTTCCGTTACGGTGGATGCCACGTGTCGGTCACCCTTGACGAAAGCACTTCTGTGACGCGTGATTTATCGTCATGGAAGTGGACACTTCCGTGATGATAATTTTGGTAATGTCATGGAACACTTCTATGACAGCATAGGTATGACTATCTTGATTCTATCATAAATTTGTCATGGATGTACGTGCGGGACAAAAAACGCGACCTATTGTGACAAAAACGTATCATCACGGAACTGTATTTTTTTTTGTAGTGCTAGGAATCAGGGTTAAAGAATAGCACAAAGTTTCAAGTTCATACCGAAATGCGGCGGTGAACTTGCTACGGCGGCAACGGCGGGGCAGAATGTCGTTGACGGCGACGGAGACCAGCGGTGGGAGGTTGCTGGTGGCGAGGAGGAGGATCCGGAGACCCGAAGAGGCAGAGCAGCCTATGCGTGGGCGAAGGGTTTCCAATTTTTTTTCTAAAATTTGACCCGTGAGTATATATAGCCTGACCCTGTCGGTGTGACCGAGTGGAACAACTCGGTGGCACCGAGATGCAAAATTGTAAGCAGTTACTGCAACTCGATGTGACCGAAAAGTTCTAATCGGTTGCACCGAGGTTGAAAAGCTAGATCAACTTAGTGATCTCGGTATGATCGAAAAGGGTGAATCGGTCAGACCGAAACACACAAAGAGGTTTTGGAAGTTTAATTCTATGACGATTCGGGGACTCCGGGTGCTCCTCACACAGAGTGGTTCGAATCTAACTTGATTTAACTTATGTAGCATGAATAGAGTGTGAGACAAGAAAAGCATAGATAGCTAGAGAAGGTTCTTAGGCATTCTTGTCCATCCACTTGGCAAAAGGAAAGAAACCAAACAATCAAAACGACAAGTGGATGTCCTCTAATGGGTAAAATATGCAACCATCATGCTCACACAATAAAATGGCAAATGAAATTTGTGAGAAAGCATTCACAAACAATTCTAGCATCTATCAAACAATTGGCGATGACTAGGTCATCTATATATGAGTATATTGACATAGGAGTCAAATGAGTACATTTGATCATAGGTCATACTCATCGTTTAAGCACAAGTGGGGTTACCACTTTTACATAAAGCATTGTTGTGTTCACACCATTAGAGTTGCTCTAGCTCAATTCTTAGAGTAAAGCTCCCCCTAGATGTGAGATCTCCCCTAAGAGGGATGAACTAACCTTGGGTTTTGTTGATGATGACTTCATGTAGGTGTTGAAGATGTGGATGCTCAATGTTGATGTAGATCATTTGGAGCAATCCAGTGGAGTGAGTTGCACTTTCAATACCTACATGGGTTAGTCCCACAAGGAACAAACAAGGATATCCATAGACATAGAGTGATGCACACACACAAGATGAGGTCCATGAAAGCATTAGGTTACCTTGTCCCTTGTCTTACCAACAAGAGGGTTTGTGACTCCATGAACTAGTGCAAGATGTGGAAGTTGATTGCACTTGCCCTTGCCAAAATGATATGAGTGAAAAATGTTGGCAGAGTCACCCTCAAGAACTATCTAGTTCTTCTTCTTCGGGATCCACATCATCTTGATGGGAATCCTTGGAGTTGTAGTTGTACTTGATGAAGTAGAACTTGACGTAGTCTTGGGAACCCACTTGAACGGGGCCTTAGGTGCTTCTTCAAATGCATCGTTCTCTTCTTGAAGCTTGTCCTTGCCTTTGTTCTTGTGGTCTTGTGGTGGAAGATCATCTTGTGCTTGTGTTCCCTTGAAGGAAGTAGGATCATACTTCTCTTGTTGAGGAACAAACTTCATCTTGGGGTATTGATCTTCTTCCCACTCAACTCCATTGGCATTGAACTTTCGTTCAAAACCAACACCTTGATTCTTCCGGTGTCTTCCTTGCTTGCGTACAATTTCCTCGAATTGCTTACTCCCGGCAAGGCTCTTGTAAACACCTTTCTCTATAATTCCCTTCAATAAGCTATTTTCTTGCTCAAGTGTAACTTGGCTAAGAGAATCATTAGTGGAATCAACAGAACTACTAGGAGCAACAACATTGGATTTAGCATGATTATTGTTACCACTAGAGGAAGAATCTTTCTTGTTCTTGTTACTAGACTTGACTTGAGGCATGTAAGTAGATAAGAGTAAACGCTTGGCAATGTAAGAAGAACTTTTCCTGCAAAGATCATCATTGAATGCCTTTAAAAACTCATGCTCTTGCTCAAGGTTGAGCTTTTCAAAGCGTAACTTCTCATGAGTCTTTAAAAGTTCTCGATGATCTTCCAAGATAGTTTCATGAGCTAACTTAAGAGTGTTTAGTTCTTTAGTTAGGCACTCAATATTCTCCTTATCATTGTCATTCGTTTTATCTTGATTAGCATGGTTAATTGACGTTCCATCATAGTATTCATCACTAGAGTTGTCAACAAGTAAATCATCATCACCTAACAAGTCATATTCATCACTATTGAAATCAACATACTTGGGGTGTGATACCTTGGGCCTTTACCATGAAGCATCTTCCAATTCCTTCATTTGGTGAGTCAAATATGTCGTAGGAGTTGGTTGACACAAGTACTAGACCGGCAACTCCTTCATCTTGAGTATATTTAGAGTCGGAGTGATAGCTTCTCTCGGAGTGATTGTCGGAGTCGGAGCCGGATACCCATTCACCAACATGAGCTTGATGTCTTCATTTTGTGTAGCTCCTTGATGACTTGTCCTTCATTTCCGAATCCTTGCTTCTCCAGGATGTTCTTCGTTCATAATGATCATCTCTACTCCTTATTTCTCTTGATGGTGATTCTTCTCTTCTAATTCTTATTTTTGGAGAATCTTCTCTTCTTTTGTAGGGAGCCATACACTCATTGGAATAGTTTCCGGGTCTTCCACAATTGTAGCAATTACGCTCACGCCTAGAAGATCTTTTGTCATTGTAGGACCTTGACTTGGAACTTCTTTCCTTGCTTCTACTCTTGTAGAACTTGTTGAAGTTCTTCACCATTAGGTTCAATTCTTCATTGAAGGCTTGTTTCTCACTTGATGATGTGGGAGCTTCACATGAGGCTTTGTAAGCACCACTTGACTTGTTGTGGAGATCTTCCTTATCCTTGAGTGACATCTCATGAGCAACAATTCTTACAATGACCTCTGTTGGCTTGAAATCTTTGTAATTGGGCATCATTTGGATCAATGTGCACACTGTATCATATTTTCCATCCAAGGATCTTATGATCTTCTTGATGATGAATTTGTCGGTCATCTCTTCACTTCCTAAGCCGGCAATGTTATTTGTGATGAGAGCAAGCCTAGAGTACATTTCAGCGACACCTTCACCATCCTTCATTTTGAACTTGTCAAGTTGACTTTGAAGCACATCCAATTTGGATTCCTTGACGGATATCACAAGCTTGAGCATTGTATTTCAGCATCTTCAACTCTTCTGCGTTAGCTTCACGGTTCGGTTCTCTCCCATCAAACAATTCACCTTGCAAGCCAATACACACAATAGCCCAAACGGCGGGGTTATGTCCAAGAATATGCATTTTCATCTTATGCTTCCAACTAGCAAAATTAGTACCATCAAAGTAAGGACCTCTATGGTGGTAACTTCCCTTGCTAGACGCCATACTCTCCTAGGTTGTGAAACCAAGGCTATGACCACCAAAAGCTATGGAAATCAAAGCAAATGGAGACCAAAGCTCTGATACCACTTGTAGGATCGAAAGTATGTCTAGAGGGGGGGTGATTAGACTACTTGACCAAATAAAAATCTAGCCTTTTCCCAAATTTAGTTCTTGGCAGATTTTAGCAACTTAGCACAAGTCAAGCAATCAACCTACACATGCAATTGTAAGAGTATAGCAGCGGAATGTAAAACAATTGCATATGAAGGTAAAGGGAGGAGTTTGAGGAGGCAAACGCAATTGGAGACACGGATGTTTTTGTCGTGGTTCCGATAGGTGGTGCTATCGTACATCCACGTTGATGGAGACTTCAACCCACGAAGGGTAATGACTGCGTGAGTCCACGGAGGGCTCCACCCATGAAGGGTCTACGAAGAAGCAACCCTGTCTATCCCACCATGGTCATCGCCCACGAAGGACTTGCCTCGCCAGGGTAGATCTTCACGAAGTAGGCGATCTCCTTGCCCTTACAAACTCCTTGGTTCAACTCCACAATCCTGACAGAGGGTCCCAAGTGACACCTAGCCAATCTAGGAGACACCACTCTCCAAGAAGTAACAAATGGTGTGTTGATGATGAACTCCTTGCTCTTGTGCTTCAAATGATAGTCTCCCCAACACTCAACTCTCTCTCTCACAGGATTTGGATTTGGTGGAAAGAAGATTTGAGTGGAAAGAAACTTAGGGAAGGCTAGAGATCAAGATTTATGTGGTAGGAATGGTATATCTTGATCTCAACACAAGTGTAGGTTGTTCTTTCTCAGAAAATGTATGTTGGAAGTGTAGGCATGTTCTGATGGCTCTCTCCACGAATGAAGAGTGGGTGGAGGGGTATATATAGCCTCCACACAAAATCTAACCGTTACACACAACTTACCAAACTCGATGGGACCGAATCGTGAAACTCGGTCGGACCGATTTAGTAAATAATGTGACCGTTAGGATTTTCGGTGGGACTGACATGTCATCTCGGTGGGACCGATATGGTTAGGGTTAGGGCATAACATAATCTCGGTGAGACCGATTACTCAAACTCGGTGAGACTGATTTCGGTAATAGACACACAGAGAGTTGGTCAGGCAAGCTCGGTGGGACCGACACATTACGAAAGGGAAACAGAGAGTTTGCATTGCAATCTCGGTGGGACCGATCGCTCATCTCGGTTTCGCCAAAACATTACGAAGGGAAACAGAGAGATTACAATCCCATCTCGGTGAGACCGAGATCCCTATCGGTGAGACCGAAAAGACTAGGGTTTGTGGCAGTAGCTATGTCATGAGAACTCGGTGGCGCTGGATAGGAAGTTTCGGTGGGGCCGAGTTTGACTTTTGGTTTGGGACATATGTGGATGTGAGAATGTAGTTGAGGGCTTTGGAGCATATCACTAAGCATTTTGAGCAAGAAACTCATTAAGCAACACCTCATCCCCTCTTGATAGTATTGGCTTTTCCTATAGACTCAATGTGATCTTGGATCACTAAAATAGAAAATGTAGAGTCTTGTGCTTTGAGCTTGAGCCAATCCTTTTGTCCTTAGCATTTTGAGGGATCCACTTTTCTCATCCATGCCATGCCAATCATTGAGCTTTCCTGAAATATTTATCTTGAAATAGCATTAGCTCAATGAGCTATATGTTGTTAGGAATTACGAAAACCACCCAGGGATAGTTGCACTTTCAAGCGGTAATAGGCTAGCATTAGTTGCTTGCTTATTTATTTCCTTATTGTCTTGTTTGGTTGTTTGCTTGTAGTCACTGCTGTTCTTTTTCCGTGTCTTTCTAGTGGCCACAATAACCTATTTTTGGTAACTAGGCCACAATAATCATGGCAACACACAGACTATTGTAACCATGGGCCTCCTGCGGGCCGTATGATCCATGGGCCTTCTACGGGCCGTAGGATCCATTGTTCTTCTATACGGGCCATAGGATCCATGGGCCTTCTACTGGCCATAGGATCCATGGGCCTTCTACGGGTCGTAGGATCCATGGACTTTCTACGGGCCGTACGATCCATGGGCCTTCTGCGGGCCATAGGATCCATTGGTCTTCTACGGGCCATAGGATCCATGGGCCTTCTACGGGGCGTATAATCATTTTGCCAATCATTGGCTGTACTATTGGTGGACCATAACGGCCGTTAATAGGCTGTATTTGATAACTCTATGAAAACAGCCCAACGGTTTTTCTGACATGAAAATGGCCCAATGTATTAACGGGCCTCAAACGGGCCGACTGTAACCACAGGCTGAATTTGGCCCACAAGCAGAATATGATAGTAACATGCCATAAGTAATCGAATGCTGGAAATGAGCCCAAGAATAAATGGGCCCTGAGAAGGCCGAAAGATAGCATGGGCTGGAAACGGCCCAATGGAATAAAGTGATACACTATTCATTATGGGCCAATTTCACCACGAGCCGTTAATGGGCCAAGAGTTACAAAGGGCCTCATATGGTCTGAAAGGCGTCATGGGCCATACATGGGCCGGAAGTTAAAATGGGCTGGAATCATATTGGACAGCCCAGATGACGCTACTGGGCCTAATTCGTATAGGTCGTAATGGGCCCTGGGTTAGCAGACTATAAATGGGCTATATGTGAACATGCCATTAATAGCCTTTCCGTGGGCCGGCCCGCCACCTTTTGACCATGTCAAACGGGCTGGCCTTTTCATAGGAATGGGCCTCTGTTGGGCCGTGCCACATGTCGACGTATCATAGGCGCCTTTAGTCCACTGAGTGTATGACATCTATCCTAATGGTGAGCCGACACGTGTTCCTCCAGCCAATGATGATTTTACACGTGGGAAATCCCCATTGGTCCGGGCTATTAACGGGTTATCGAATCCAAAATCAGAGCCGATAGCTTAACGACATTCCGTTACGGTGGATGTGACGTGTCGGTCACCCTTGACGAAAGGACTTCTGTGACGCTTGATTTATCATCATGGAAGTGGACACTTCCGTGATGATAATTTTGGTAATGTCATCGAACACTTCTACGATAGCACAGGTATGACTATCTTGATGCTGTCATAAAATCTTCATGGATGTACATGCATGACAAAAAATGCGCCCTACTGTGACAAACATGTATCATCACGGAAGTGTATTTTTTTAGTGTACGGAGCCGCCGCCAAGCCCTATTCTTCCTCGGGAGGGCTGATCTGGAGTCCGTTCGGGGCTCCGGAGAGGGGAATCCATCGCCATCGTCATCATCAACCATCCTCCATCACCAATTTCATGATGCTCACCGTCGTGCATGAGTAATCCCATTGTAGGCTTGCTGGACGATGATGGGTTGGATGAGATTTACCATGTAATCGAGTTAGTTTTGTTAGGGTTTGATCCCTAGTATCCATTATGTTCTAAGATTGATGTTGCTATGACTTTGCCATGCTTAATGCTTGTCACTAGGGCCCGAGTGCCATGATTTCATTCTGAACCAATTATGTTTTCATGAATATATGTGAGTTCTTGATCCTATCTTGCAAGTCAATAGTCACCTACTATGTGTTATGATCCGGCAACCCCGAAGTGACAATAATCGGGACCACTCCCGGTGATGACCATAGTTTGAGGAGTTGATGTATTCACCAAGTGTTAATGCTTTGGTCCGGTACTCTGTTAAAAGGAGGCCTTAATATCCCTTAGTTTCCAATAGGACCCCGCTGCCACGGGAGGGTAGGACAAAAGATGTCATGCAAGTTCTTTTCCATAAGCACGTATGACTATATTCGGAATACCTGCCTACATTACATTGATGAACTGGAGCTAGTTCTTTTATTTTGGGTCACTAAAATTTAAAAAAATCACAGAAAGGAAAATGCATAGGAAAATGTACCAAGGTGGGTCCTCAAGGAAGCAAGGACCAAGGCTCGCGATACGTGAGCCAGACGATGAACCACCGAGGGAAGCTCAAGTGCGGCCTTGTGAATGGCCGTCAGAAGAGTTTATGGTCCAAGCCGGATTCTAGGATGAATTTGACGCGTATGTGCGTAATGCTGATCTTGAGGACTTTATAACCAGGGAAGAGGCAAACGAATATGAGAGGAGGACAGAGGCAGCTCGCCCCCAAGCTGCAGCTCGTCAGGCAGTAACTGGTGCATCTCAGTACAGCCCCGACTATGACTTTGGATATCCGCCAGGCCAGTACTGGCCATAGACCAACTTAGGCCAAAATCCTAAGCTTGGGGGAGTACGTATTTCTCACCGACATTATATTCACGTTCACACACTCATGCTAGTTGTCGGTGCTCATACTTTTTCATTGTACTGTCCATGCTAGTTTATTTCCTTTTCTTGCTTTCTTCTTGTGTGTTTGAAAACCCTTAAGAAAAACAAAAAAATAGTTGTAGCTTTTAGCTAGTTTACGTTCCATGCTTGTAGTAGTAATATTAAAGGAAAACCCAAAAAGATTTCTCGTTCTTCTTTTTCTTGTTGGGAGCTTTCCCGTGTAAATAGTTTTATTTCTTTTCTTTTCTTTGGGGTCGAGAGGAGAAGACCACAATGAAAATGTTGAGTGGCTCTCATATGCATTATTGTTGATCTAACTAAGAGCCCATCTTACCTTGTATTCTCCTTTGTATTAAATGCTTGCAGATTCTAGCTTAGTCAAATGCATGTGCACTATTATTATTATCCACACCGTTCGGTCGTGCGAGTGAAAGGCCATAATGACGATGAGAAAGCTGGTATGAACTCGACCTATCTTGTTTTTGTAAATATGATTAGTCCACCGTTCCTGATTCAGCCTATTATGGATGAAACATGTTTGCAATTAAAATTAGAGATTATAGTTGTTCATGCCATGCTTAATTAGCTAGGAGTTTGTAATGGTTTACCTTGCATGCCAACATGCTATTAAAATGGTTGTGATGTGGTATGATAGGTTGGTATCCTCCTTTGAATGACTCAAGTGGCTTGACTTGGCACATGTTCACGCATGTAGTTGAAACAAAATCAACATAGCCTCTACGATATTTACGTTCATGGTGATTTATATCCTACTCATGCTTGCACTCATTGTTGATTAATCTGAATGCATGTTCATGATTGTTGTCGCTCTCTAGTTGGTCGCTTCCCATTCTCTTTCTATCCTTCACTTGTACTAAGGGGGAATACTTCTTGTGCATCCGATTCCATTAACCTCAAAGTTATGCCATATGAGTCCAGGATACCTTCCTATATGCGGTATCTACCTGTCGTTCCAAGTAAATTTGTATGTGCCAAACTCTAAACCTTCAAATGAAATTCTGTTTTGTATGCTCGGATAGCTCATGTATCAACTAGGGTTGTCTATATCTTCCATGCTAGGTGGGTTATTCTCATGATGAGTGGACTCCGCTCATCATTCACGAGAAAATGGCCGGTAACCGGGATGCCCAGTCCCATGCTCAAATCAAATCAAAATAAATGCAAACAAAACTCCCCCGGGATTTTTGTTAGTTGGACGGCACCCGTTGTTTCGAACAAGCCATGGATTGATGTTTGTTGGTGGTGGGGGAGTATAAAATTTACCATTCTGTTTGGGAACCGCCTATAATGTGTGTAGCATGGAAGATATCGAGATCTCTTGGTTGTTATGTTGACAATGAAAGTATACCATTCAAAATATTATTTATCTCTGTTTCAAAACTTGAGCTCTGGCACCTCTACAAATCCCTGCTTCCCTCTGCGAAGGGCATATCTATTTACTTTTATGTTGAGTCATCATCCTCTTATTAAAAAGCACCAGTTGAAGAGCACTGCTGTCATTTGCATGCAATGGTATTAATTTATATTGAGTATGACTGTGACTGGATCTCTTTTACCATGAATTACAATGTCTAGTCAGTCCTTGATCTTCAGGGGTGCTTTGCATTTATGTTTTGCGGTCTCAGAAAGGGCTAGCGAGATACCATCTTGTTATATCATTTCATGATTGTTTTAGGAAAGTGTTGTCATCCGAGATTTATTATTATTGCTCACTAGTTGATTATGCCAATGATATGAGTAAACATGAGACCTAAATTATTGTGAATATGGTTAGTTCATAACCTTTGCTGAAAACTTGAATGTTGGCTTTACATATTTGCAACAACAAGATCAAACTGAGTTTGTAAAAGTTTTTCTTTATCACTTCCAGTTTGTCAACTGAATTGCTTGAGGACAAGCAAAGGTTTAAGCTTGGGGGAGTTGATTCGTCTCCAACAAATCTACTTT
Organism: Triticum dicoccoides; assembly: GCF_002162155.2. NCBI lineage: Eukaryota > Viridiplantae > Streptophyta > Magnoliopsida > Poales > Poaceae > Triticum > Triticum dicoccoides. The sequence goes on along the minus strand of NC_041391.1, from coordinate 662,618,839 downwards.
TCCAAAAACTTTTGCCCTTGTTTTGGACTCTAACTTGCATGGTTTGAATGGAACTAACCCAGACTGACGTTGTTTTCAGTAGAACTGCCATGGTGTTATTTTTGTGCAGAAATAAAAGTTCTCGGAATGACTTGGAAATCCACAGAGCAAATGTTTGGAATTAATAAAAAATATTGGCGAGAGAATCAACGTCAAGGGGCCCACACCCTGTCCACGAAGGTGAAGGGCGCCCCCTAGGGCGCGCCCCTGCCTCGTGGGCCCCATGAGGCTCCACTGACCTCAACCCCAACTCCATATATTCACTTTCGGGGAGAAAAAATCAGAGAGAAGGATTCATCACGTTTTACGATATGGAGGTGCCACCAAGCCCTGTTCTTCCTTGGGAGGGCTGATCTGGAGTCCGTTCGGGGCTCCGGAGAGGGGAATCCGTTGCCATTATCATCATCAACCATCCTCCATCACCAATTTCATGATGCTCACCACCGTGCGTGAGTAATCCCATCGTAGGCTTGCTGGACGGTGATGGGTTGGATGATATTTACCATGTAATTGAGTTAGTTTTGTTAGGGTTTGATCCCTAGTATCCATTATGTTCTAAGATTGATGTTGCTATGACTTTTCCGTGCTTAATGCTTGTCACTAGGGCCCGAGTGCCATGATTTCAGATCTGAACCTATTATGTTTTCATGTATATATGCGAGTTGATCCTATCTTGCAAGTCAATAGTCACCGACTGTGTTATGATCCGGCAACCTCGAAGTGACAATAATCGGGACCACTCCCGATGATGACCATAGTTTGAGGAGTTCATGTATTCACTAAGTATTAATGCTTTGGTCCGGTACTTTATTAAAAAGAGGCCTTAATATCCCTTAGTTTCCAATAGGACCCCGCTGCCACGGGAGGGTAGGACAAAATATGTCATGCAAGTTCTTTTCCATAAGCATGTATGACTATATTCGGAATACATGCCTGCATTACATTGATGAACTGGAGCTAGTTCTGCGTCACCCTATGTTATAACTGTTGCATGAGGAATCACATCTGACATAATTATCCATCACTGATCCAGTGCCTACGAGCTTTTCACATATTGATCTTTGCTTAGTTACTTCTTTGTTGCCACTGTTACGATTACTACAAAACTGCTACTATAACTTTTGCTACCGTTACCATTACTTCCATACTACTTTGCTACTAAATACTTTCTTGCAGATATTAAGTCTTTCAGGTGTGGTTTAATTGACAACTCAACTGCTAATACTTGAGAATATTCTTTGGCTCCCCTTGTGTCGAATAAATAAATTTGGGTTGAATACACTACCCTCGAAAACTGTTGCGATCCCCTATACTTGTGGGTTATGAATGCACTGTAATATGCAAGGGATGAAAAAAATGATTCCCGAACTCTTCGTGATGCTAAAATCGGTGAACGTAGAAATCAAGAACGAGCATCAAGTGTTGATGGTTAACAAGACCACTAGTTTAAAGAAAAAGGGCAAGGGAAAGAAAGGGAACTTCAATAGGAATGGCAAGCAAGTTGCCACTCCCGTGAAGAAGCCCAATGCTGGACCTAAGCCTGAAACTGGGTGATTCTACTGCACAGGAAATATTCACTGGAAGTGGAACTACCCCAAATATTTGGCGGATAAGAAGGATGGCAAAGTGAACAAAGGTATATTTGATATACATATTATTAATGTGTATTTTACTAGTGTTCGTAGTAACCCCGAGGTATTTGATACCGGTTCAGTTGCTAAGATTAGTAACTCAAAACAGTAGTTGCAGAGACTAGTTAAAAGTGAGGTGACGATGTGTGTTGGAAATGATTCCAAGGTTGATATGATCACCATTGCACACTCCCTCTACCTTCGGGATTAGTGTTGAACCTAGATAAATGTTATTTTGTGTTTGCGTTGAGTATGAACAAGATAGGATCGTGTTTACTGCAATATTGTTATTCATTTAAGACAGAGAATAATTGTTATTATGTTTACATGAATAAAACCTTCTATGGTCATACACCCAATGTTAATGGTTTGTTGAATCTTGATCGTAGGGATACACATATCCATAATATTGAAGCCAAAAGATGCAAAGTTGATAATGATAGTGCAACATACTTGTGGCACTGCCATTTAGGTCATATTGGTGTAAAAGCGCATGAAGAAACTCCATGCTGATGGGCTTTTGGAATCTCTTGATTATGAATCATTTCATAATTGCGAACCATGCCTCCTGGGCAAGATGACTAAAACTCCATTCTCCGGAACAATGGAGTGGGCCAATGACTTATTGGAAATAATATATACCGATGTATGCGGTACGATGAGTGTTGAGGCACGCGGCATGTATCATTATTTTCTAACCTTCACAGATGATTTGAGCAGATATGGGTATATCTACTTAATGAAACACAAGTTTGAGACTTTTGAAAAGTTCAAAGAATTTCAGAGAGTAATGAAACACAAGATGATACGATCTGATCGCCGAGGCGAATATTTGTGTTATGAGTTTGGCCTTCATTTAAAACAATGTGGAATAGTTCCGCAACTCACTCCACCTTGAACACCACAGCGTAATGGTGTGTCTGAACATCGTAACCGTACTTTATTAGATATGGTGCAATTTATGATGTCTCTTACTGATTTACCACTATCATTTTGGGGTTTTGCATTAGATACAACTACATTCACGTTAAATAGGGCACCATCTAAATCCATTGATACGACACTGTATGAACTGTGGTTTAGCAAGAAACCTAAGCTGTCGTTTCTTAAAATTTGGGGTTGACACTTATGTCAAAAGGCTTCAGCCTGATAAGATCAAACCCAAATCGGAGAAGTGCGTCTTCATAGGATACCCTAAGGAAACAATTGGGTACACCTTCCATCACAAATCTGAAGGCAAGATCTTTGTTACTGAGAATGGGTCCTTTCCCTTGAGCTAAGGACACTTAGTCCCCACCCAATCACTCTGGTAAGTCTTCAAGGTAGACTTCCAAACCTTCACAGACTTCGTTCACCGGCAATCCAGAATGACTCTTGGATGCTTAGAACATGACGCCTAACCGGCTGGAGGATTCACAGTCCTCAAGTGTAACAAGTCTTCAGATCACACAGACAGAAAGACTTCAGTGATGCCAAACACTCTTTGGGCTCTGGGTGGTTTGGGCTTTGTCCTTGCAAGGATTCTCTCTCAAATGCTTCGGAGGTGGGTTGCTCTCAAATGATAAAAGCCATGTACTAACTCTAAGCAGCCCCCAATTTATGGTGTAGGGGGTGGGCTACTTACAGCCACTGGGCAACCCGACCTGATTTGTCCGAAATGACCCTGGGTCACTAAGGAACTAACACGTGTCCCAGCGGGCAGATTTCAAACACACGCGGCAGCTTGACTTGGGCTACAAGTAAAGCTAACTCATCCGACTCTGGATAATATTTGCTCTCATTGTCTTCGCTCGAAGACATAGGATTTGGTTGAGCGTCACTTTAGTGACTCTGACTTTGTTCACTTGGACCCCACTTAACAGTGCGGTGGTTCCTATGACTCAACAAGCAAGAAAAGGAAACAACAAAACAACTAAGTCTTTGCACTCCATAGTCTTCATGCGATGTCTTCTCATGTCATAGACTTTAACGTGAATAGCTTCACAGACCACCATTGTCTTCAATGTCTTCACACATTTTTAGGGTTCATCTCCGGTAGGTAAACCGAATCAATGAGAGACTACTACCTATGTTATCCTGTAATTCTCACAAACACATTAGTCCCTCAACCAGGTTTGTCATCAATACTCCAAAACCAACTAGGGTTGGCAATAGATGCACTTACAATCTCTCCCTTTTTGGTGATTGATGACAAACTGGTTGAAGTTTTCAACGGGGATAAAAGTATGTGAAATTGTAAAGGATTAAGATATTGTCTTCATAGGTGGCAAAAAGGCTCCCCCTGAAGATGTGCATATAAATGTTTTGCGTTGGAATGCAAATGCACATGGCAGGTTGTACTTGTGGAGATCCTCTTCACCTTATGAAGACAATACATCATGCATGAACAGATATAACAAGAATAATGACATGCATAATGAAAAATGGACGTCTGCAGAATGACTTCATGCGGGATTTATCATCGCATCACAGAATAACAGAAAAAGTAGGAGACGACCAACAAGTTTAAGTGTTACAGCTCAAAGAGCCAAAAGTATCAAAAGCGAGAGTTTTAAACACTTGGCAAAAGTATAGCAACCACCCGTATTGACCCGCTTGAAGACTATCAACATATGCTTCTCCCCCTTTTGTCAGTAAGGACCAAAAAGGTTTGAAGACATAGTCTCTACTCCTTCCCATGAGGAGTAGGTGAGGCAGCAGGGTCGTTGTTGAGGTTTGGTGGTGCAGACGAATTTGGTGCAGTGTTGATACGCGCCGAAGTTGGAGGTGGTGAAGTAGCATCATCAACATCATCAAGGACTCTGGCATTACCAGTTGCCGCGAAGGAGGAGTACTCAGAATCTTCAAGTGATGGAGTCCGACACAAGACATCATTCCTGGGAGGAGTGGTATCAAATTCAATCTCTCAGTGAAGCCATAATCTTGAAGATCAGCTTCAGCACTGAGCAATGTTAGACTCTTCCAAGACCTCCGACAGGTTTCATGTGTGACAAATGCATTCTTGGTGGCAAGATTTTGAATGCGATTAATATCCACCAAGAGGTTTTGCATCTGACGCTTTAGCCAGTAATGATGCTTATCGTGTTTCTGATGCAAGGCCACGGGAAGCTCTCAGTCATTAAGCACACGAGATCTCTTTCGAGGACTTGTAGCAATAGTGCTTTCAGTGGCTTCAGTACGGGCACGGCGAGGTGCACGAGTATTTCCAGCCAGGGGTTAAACAGGAGTGGCAGCAGGAACTCCTTCAATATTCTGAGAGAAACTCTGACGATCGACATTGTGAAGATAAATTGCCTCCTTGGCAGGCTCTAGGTATATGGATTTGACGGACATATCAACCTCTGGCAAGAATATGAGATGGTTGCGTGCAGAGGGCTGATAGTCAACAGCAGAGTGAAGCTTGATCAGATGCATTACCCATGGAGCATAGAATTTCAGACCAAATATATCTGAGCCAGATGCAGCAAATTGGCGGATGAAGAAATCCTAAGCATTGAAGCTGATGCCATTGAGAATATAGAAGACCAATGTCTTCAATGAGCCTTCAAGCTTTGCTGAGGAAGAATGTCCTTTGATGGGCCATAGAGTTCGCCTGATAATGTGATGGATTGTTCGGGGCAGATACTCTAGGTCTTCAACAAAGAATTCCTTTGGATATTCAGCATCTTGTGGCAGTAGCTTCATCATACTCAGCATTTGACTCATATTGGGCCCAGACTTCTGGAAGATACATTCCAATGCATTGCGGTGAAGCTGACAACCAGGTTCATATAGTTCACGTGGAGTGGACAGGCCAGTAAGCTCAATGAGATCAAGAGCTTTGGCTTCATGGTGTACATTGCCTATCATCCACTCAAGGACCCATGTCTTTCGATCCCTGTTGTAGCCTCGAATGTGTAGAGTTGCATAGAATTGCAGCCGAAGCTCTTCATTCTAATGTTCTTTATCAATCACAAACCAGAGAAGGCCTGCATCTCTGAAACAGTCGAGGGATTCTTCTAAGTAAGGCAGGCCCGCAATGGCTTCGCAGTCCCGACGCATATGAGGAAATATGCGCCCTTGATTGCGTAGGACATAGGAGTAATAGCTGCACTGCTGATAACTCCAGAACTGATCAGATGATATTCTTGGCTTGGAACATGGATTCTTGGCTCTATCAAAGAAAGTGTTGTGTGCAATGAAGCCATTTACATTGAATGATCCTGGCGCAGATGCAGTACCTGGAAACCTTGGCAGCCTTGGTTTTGGCTTCTGAACCTGAGGCCTGTGCTCCACATGATAATCAAATTGAGGTCTGGGAGCAGGAGGAGGAACCAGAATGGCCCATCTGACAGTGACAAGCTCGCCTTGATAAAATGCTTGCTTAATGGTGTGTGGCCTTGGTGCCGGTACAGGAGTAGTGGCATTGGCAATGGCCTCAGGCTGCACATTGGTTGCAGGTGCATCATCAGCTTCATGCACCGTGTTCACTGTAGGCGCCACATTAGCTTCAGCCATGACAGCATCATTGGCTTCAGTAGTGTTATTGGTGACCGCCTCAGTATTTTTAACCTCCACTTGAGTAGCTGGAGGGTCGGGCACAGATACGTTCTCCTCAAGAACATCTTCTTGGTTGGTAGGGGGTGTGGCAACACGTTCTTCTTCTTGACGGGGTTCTTGATTTTCATCGGCTGATGTAGCCGGTATGTCGTCAGCAGCTTTGGCTTCAGACGCAAAGACATTCACAGTAGGAGTGCCTTCAGGAAACACTAGTTGTGCTGTTGAGTCTGGTTGCACTTCTCCTTCTGGAACACTCGATGGAGCGATTTGTGGCCTTGGTGCTTTTTGAAGCCTGCGAAATGCGGGCAACGCCTTTGGAGTAGGAGTTGGATGGACCACATAGTCGTCATCATCATCAAGCACCGGATTGGTGACTTGAGGTGGGGGAGTTCGCGGTGAGTCCTGACTTGGAGTTTCAGGTTGGGGGTGATCATCCTATGAGGCATCCTGAGAGATTGGTGTCAACGGACGACCAATATTGATGAGTTCGCTATTCGTGAGAACAGGCGATGATACCATTTGGCGCTCGATCTGAGGAAGGACTTCATCATCATCTACATTGTCTTGGGGACCAATGTCTTCAGCCGTGATGGGGTCAACGACTGGAACTTCTTTAGCTTCAGGAGCCTTTGTGGAAGCAGGCTCATGAACTATCAACTGACGCTCTTGGTGTTCGGATGCAGGACGAGCAAAAGAGATGGGCTTGACAAGAAGGGGCTCTGTGGGAGCAGCCCGATCTTTCTTCTTAGTCTTTCTCTTCTTGGTCGGTGGAGCATCGTCAGTGGTGTTCTTGAACTTGCACTTTCTTGCTTCGGCTTCAGCTGCCCTAGTTTTCTTTAGTTCTGAAGCCACTGTGGGGACCTTAGGCTTCGAGTATGTCATGCTGGCAGGGAAGACAATGCGAGGTTCTTCCCACCCTGAAGCTTCAGCTTGGGTCACAGCAGACTTCTTCCTTTTGGCAGCCAGCTTGGGGTCAATGTCAGGACGCCCAAGTGCCTTGCGCTTCTCTGCTTCATTGTAAGCTTGAACACACTTGGCAGCGAGGTTTTTCATGCGCTTGCGTGAACCTTTGGCTTCTTCACGTTTCTTGCGAAATGCCTCCTTGAGGTCGTGCAACATCAGCTTGAAGTTTTGAACATCAGCCACACTGAGCTTGGCCACGCGCTTCTTGAACTGATCTTTCTCAAAGTCAATTTTGTTCTTTAGTTCAACTATCCTCTGAGCCAGAGCCAGCTCGGGAGCAATGGCGCCTTGAAAGGCGACGCTGATGCCAATTGGGAGCTGAAGATCATCAAAGTTGAGGTTTGGGTTGTCAAACCACTCATCAATGAAATTGTCTAGAATGTTCACATCGAAGAGGGGCAGATCATTGAAGATCTCCGCCTCTTGCTTGCTCTTAATCAGCAGCTCAAGGGCATCATCACCGCACTCATCATCTGTTGACAAATCAATGGCTTCAGTCTCCTTCCTCATAACAGCAACTGGTTGATACGTCTCCAACGTACCTATAATTTTTGATTGCTCCATGATACTTTATCTACTGTTTTGGACTATATTGGGCTTTATTTTCCACTTTTATATTACTTTTGGGACTAACCTATTAACCGGAGGCCCAGCCCAGAATTGCTGTTTTTTGCCTTTTTCAGTATTTCGAAGAAACAGAATATCAAACAGAGTCCAAACGGAATGAAACCTTCGGGATCGTGATTTTCCAACCGAACATGATCCAGGAGACTTGGACCGTACTCCAAGTAGTGCCAGAGGCGGTCACGAGGGTGGAGGGCCCCCCTGGGCGTGCCCCCTACCTCGTGGGCCCCTCGACGCTCCACCGACGTACTCCTTCCTCCTATATATACCTACGTATCCCCGAACGATCAGAACAGGAGCCAAAAACCTAATTCCACCGCCGCAACTTTCTGTATCCACGAGATCCCATCTTGGGGCCTGTTCCGAAGCTCCGCCGGAGGGGGCATCTACCATGAAGGGCTTCTACATCATCACCATAGCCCCTCTGATGAAGTGTGAGTAGTTTACTTCAGACCTTCGGGTTCATAGCTAGTATCTAGATGGCTTCTTCTCTCTTTTTGGATCTCAATACAATGTTCTCCCCCTCTCTTGTGGAGAACTATTCGATGTAATCTTCTTTTTTGCGGTGTGTTTGTTGAGACCAATGAATTGTGGGTTTATGATTCAGATTATCTATGGGAAATATTTGATTCTTCTCTGAATTCTTTTATGTATGATTGAGTTATCTTTGCAAGTCTCTTCGAATTATCCTTTTTGGTTTGGGCAACTAGATTGGTAGTTCTTGCAATGGAAGAAGTGCTTAGCTTTGGGTTCGATCTTGAGGTGTCCTTACCCAGTGACAGAAAGGGTTGCAAGGCACGTATTGTATTGTTGCCATCGAGGATAACAAGATGGGGTTTTTATCATATTGCATGAATTTATCCCTGTACATCATGTCATCTTGCTTAAAGCGTTACTCTGTTTTTACTGAATACTCTAGATGCATGTTGGATAGCGGTCGATGAGTGGAGTAATAGTAGTAGATGCAGAATCGTTTCGATCTACTTGTTTTGGACGTGATGCCTATATACATGATCATTGCCTAGATATGTTCTGATGTAGAGTGGAACCCTATAGCGTCGATCTTTCACATTTGGAGTGGATCCTACGGGGAATCATGAAGAACACGCGGAAGCACAAAGGGAAAACAAGGGGAAAACGAGAGAGAATCACTAAACCGACAAGGAATCAATCACACAAGTGCTAGATCGAAGAACACAAAGAGATACACGAGATCCAAAGTCAACAAAGGTAAGGATACAAAGGAACCGTTCTTCTCCGCGAGGAGGCCTTGAATCCACAAGGGGATCTTCCCATGAGGGGGTCTTGAATCCGATAGGATCTACTCCGAAGAGGCCACAGTCTCTCACGAGGAGGAGATCCGATGGATGAGCGAAGCTCTATCTCTAACTTGAGCTAAATCAACGCTAACCCTAAAACATAGGTGGAGGGGAAGTATATATAGTCTAAGGGGCGAAGGGGTACATGGGCCTCGTCCCGGAAGCACTGCACGCAGGCAGGGGAGGCCGGATGTCCGGGCGACGGGCCGAATGTCCGGGCTTTCCCGAGACGCCGGATGTCCGGGCGCTGGGCCGGATGTCCGGGCTGGCGTTGCCCGATTCCTGTACTCTCTGGATAGGCGGGGCCGGATGTCCGGGCAAAGAGGCCGGATGTCCGGGGAATGTTGCCGGATGTCCTCGCTGTCGGGGCGCTTCCAGATGCATTCTGTGATGGAGGCCGGATTTCTGGGGGTTAGGGCCGGATGTCCGGGCTGGGGCCGGATGTCCGGCCGCTGTAGCAGCTGGCTCTTCTTCCTTCTCCTTCCTTCGGTTCCGCGCACACTTGGCCTTGGTCCTTGGGCTCTCCATGGTCTCCTCGGGTGTACCTGAGTATGCACAAGGTTCGCGCTTGAAGTAGCATCCATATCTTGTATGTGGAAAGTGAAGGTTTACAGAGGAGCGAGTTCACCTTGTGTCCAATGGCGTATGTTCGAGGTCTCGTCATATGTCCTCTTGGGGCTCGGAGAGTAGTCGGAGTGTACATGGGGATGAACGTGGGATGCTCCGCATCATCTCCCCCCCCCCTTGGGAAAGAACCGACCTCGGATCGTGATCCTCATCACCATGGAAACGGTTGTCGTGGACGGACTTGTAGTTGGACGAATTTGAAGGCATGGCGCAATCCAAGTATTCCAAGGTGTAGCCGGAGTGGTATACATGCAAAAGAAACAAACACAAACAACACTCGGAAATACCATGGTTAGCACACACAAAGTGTCCATCATGCAAGAATGAGTCCGTGCGGCAAGATTGGCCGTGACAAAGCGCATGAAGCTTATCAAGATGATCTAGAATGAGATGCAAAGCATTCATGGGAGGAAATGCAATCATTGTGCACACAAATGTGTTGTAAATATGATCAATGCAACCACGATGCAAAATGATGTCATAGTGAGACGGTTTATCAAATGCATGAACATGGCAATGGATGCTCAATATGTGAATATTATCATGCAATTGATGGTCGACAATATGATCATTATGTATGAATATGCCATCAAGGGAGATCACAACAAATTTGCTAAGGAAGTGCACAAGCTCAAATATCATGGATGACATGGGAATACAAGATGCAACAAGGCAATCATAATGTGAGTCAATCCATGCATGAGGTGCAAACTTGTGGTGAGTATGATATGTCCATCGAGCATGACATGTATGAGCACAATCAACAAATATGGAGGTGTTGGTGTACCAAAGCTCAATGTCGAGGCATGAGTGGAGTTTCGAAGGTGCATCCAAGAAGTGCGAGCGCTCCTCAATGTGAAGGTCCATGTAGCCAATCTCCAATGTCGTTCCTCCATTCACTAGATGTAACATGTAGACAACAAGAAGGAAACAACAATGAAAGAGTGACCCATCCAATATGCGTATTTGAGGATGGCTCAAAGAGAATGAGTTCACCTCAAGAAAGTTCCCAAAGATGTTGGAGTTGTACATCATGTATGCCTTCACATAACCAATATGTCGCATAATGGCACCGCCTTGTGAATCCTCCAAAATGAAAGAACATGACAAACACTCGGAAAAACAAATGAGGTTAGCGGACATGCAAAACCTATCATTCGAGTGGTAATATACCCAACAAGTGTATGCATCATGCTCGTCATAAGAAAGGACAAGGGAACATTTCATAATATGGAGGTATATGATGCAAGAACAACCAAGTACAAGAGGCTCAATCAAACAAGCATGCATCACAAGTAAGGTGTCAAAGTCTCCAATAGCAAGAAGAATAGTATGGTTGCACTCAATACAAGTTGATATGAAAGAGGAAACTAATGGACACAAGAGACAATGATCAAGATATATCATGTGAGAGGCATGAGCATATATGTCATCAACCCAAGAAAGCAAGTAATAGTGGAACATGGGTGATGCAACATAGCAAGCAATCATAGCAATCAAGTCAAGCAAGCTAGTAGTGCGAAGATGCAACATACTAGAAGGAATCATGGCAAGCATGTCATGTGTGCAAATAGTGGGTATGAATAATTCACATGACATATCTCAAGCATGAAAGCAAGATATGAGAAAATTATCATCAATGTATTGGTGAGAAGCCATATGTAAATAGCAATGGGTCATCATGACTCTCCCAACACTACAAGCATCAATAGCATGGGGCACATGATAAACATGGCAATAGCAACAAGGATCTCCACCAAGCATGCAAATACACATAGAAGTATCATAATGATGAATCATGGGTAGATGCGAGTGAGGGTCACAATTGCATGGCAAAGGTATAGAAACAAGCATAACATGCAAAGTGAACACAATAGTATGGGCATAAGGTGACAAGTGGTAAATAGCCCATAGCCATGTGAGAGCCAAGTAGAAGAGATGCGCGTAGTCGTTGCACGAAGAGAATGGTGGTAAGGACACTTCACGTGATCCCAAAGCATCGTTGCTCTCAAGAGCTAGTTTCGTAAACTCTTGGGATTGAGAGGTTGACGAGTATACATGAGTACCTACACAAAACAAAGACAAAGAGAAAATTGTGTGTGCATGGTATATGTACACATCATCCATCATGATGCGCACGTGCATGTGTCGGTTAGCACTAAATAGCCAATGCTCAAATAAATGAGATGCGTGATATAGAAACATGTCATCCATCATGAGAGGTTTGTCATTATGTATGGCATAATGGAGACTCAAAGGATGTAATGCATCATGAGAAATATCTAGAGCATTATTATTCATGGAATGCATATGGTGCATGCAATCATGGGAATCATGCAAAGTATGGAATGCAACAAGATCTCCTAATATGTATGAGGAAACTATGGGGGTCTCCTCATGAGCATGAGTAGCAACATCACGTGGAGAATATTTACAACATCCAAAACAATGCAGATTTGGAACAATGTGATCATGGCATGACATATTGTATGAATTGCGCAAATCATGTAAAGGAAGCATGGCAATATCATCACATGAAAAACAAAAGCCAATGACCATCATCTCGTCATCTATGCCATAAGTGCAAATGGGATTGATTTTAATGGGGCATGCATAGTTACTATGTTGAGATTCAAATGAAGCAATATGGGAGATCTCACTCATAGCATATGAAAAGTTCAAAGGATTGTCAAACATGAAGTGACCAATAGAATTTTCACATGATATCCTATGAAGCATAACATCACAACTAGGCAACTCAACATGCTCATCATCATATTCATCATAAATAGGTAAGTCAAGGCATGAAGAAGTCTCACTAGCATGAAGCATGGGAATAGGTGGGTCAACATCATGGGAGCAATCGATGTCAAGAGAGTCCACTAGTGGGACAAGAGAAGCACCATCACCTATGTTACCTTTGGAGCGTCGCTCGTGTGTTGTAGGTGAGGTGTTGAAGATCCATTCGTTGTCATCTTCATCTTGATGGAACCATGTGGGGGTGTATCATCGTCCACCATGGCCATCGTCGTCTCCATTGGAGGGATGGACTCGTCGAGGATAGGTATGTCGTCATGTAGGAGACCTAGCACCAAAGAAGAAAACACACTAGGAGTAGAGGTTAAGTCGTTAGAAATCATAGTGGCCTCACATGCCGTGTCAACTATCTCACTCGCTAAGTGTTGTGGCTCACTCCCTCCCTCAAGGATGCTCTCACTCATATGGCTGGTGAAGTCACTCAAATGGCGCTCAACCTCACATAGGATGTATGGCATGCTCTCATGTGTGGGGCTAGTGGTGGTCACACTCATCCTCTCATAGGAAATGCTCTCAATGTCACGTATGGTGGAGTCACTCATGTCACTCATGTGGTGGTGGCTCTCCTCACATGGCACTTGGGGCATCTCGACATATGTGGGTGTCGGAGAGATGTAGGTGTAAATGTCTCCATGCTCAACTCCTATCGCCGTGGTCGAAGGGGATGGCCCTTGCTCGACCGTCTTGTCACCGTACTGGTGTGGGAGGCCCATATGATGTGGCACCTCGTAGCTCGTCTCCATGACCGAAGGGAGTTTCCCATGCTCGGCCATCTTCCTTGAGGGTCTTCCGAAGATGGAAGTGTCGCCCTCGCTCGTAGGTGGTCGCCTTGGACTTGATGAAGTCGATGTAGGCGTACACGTGGGAAGTAGGCGAAGATGCCGTATGTCCAAAGGCGAAGATGCCTTGATTGCACTTGGCGAAGATGCTGAAGTGGTTGTTGTAGCCGTAGCGCCATCTTGGTGGTGCTCGTCTCGCGGTCTTCTCTTGTGCTTATGAAGCTTCGACTCGGCGTGAACTAGGGCTTGTTGGGACTTGTGCATTTGTGCTTGTGGAGCATCTTCATGATGATGATGTCGTTGTCGTGCTTGAGCTCCTTGGCGTTTGTCGTCGTCGTGCACATGATGCTTGCAGGTGACTTGCCCTTCATGACGATGTTGATCACGAACATGATGGTGGTCGCCATGTAGATGTTGACTTGGACGACTTGCGCTTGCATCTTGTTTGCGCTCCGAAGACTTGTGGCTTGAATGTCGCCGCCTTGAAGATGACGAAGGGGAAGTAGACTTGAGCAAGGTCTGAATCTCCTCCATCCTTGCATCTTGCTCCTCTTTATGTGCGGCAAGCTTCTTGTCGATGTAGTCGCTTCTCCTTGCTTCGGAGTGATGAATGTCGATGGAGATGTTCTCGATGCGCTCTCGCAATCTTGATTGTGTGCCTTGCACTTGTCGTTGTAGATCGAAGATAGACGCTTTGGTGATGTAGTTGTTCACAAAGTCGTTGTTGTCGTAGACCGGAGAGGAAATGCCTTGCCTATCCATCACAAGACTCGAGCAAATATGAGTGGGAGAAAGAGAAGAACTTATACCAATGTACCTTGACCGATGTTTACAATGAATCAAGTTCACTCAAATGCGGACAATGAAATAGCACTATTGGTACCAATCCTTGTCGGTTCTCACACCTACACAAGTAAAGCTTATAGTGGAGCTCGGTGAGGATAGTGGCACAAAAATTTAATGCAAAATGTTAGCAAGAGTCAATAATGTTGAAAGAGATTCACAAATTCGCAAGTGAAACAAATGGACCAATAGCAATATGGATGGCACACGGAAACACACACACAGATAGATAAATGGGGTCGAGCAACCAAGGAATGAGCACAAAATGTGGAATCCACAGAAAACGCTCGTGTTGCACAACTCAAGAGAGACGCTAGCATGATTGCTCAATAGGCGGATACGACACTTGTGCACAACCTATGATATGCAAAATGGATAAACTTCTATCCCAAGTATGCTATGTATGTATGGTTCCCGGTGTTTCTCTCAAGATGATCCAAGATGATCGGATATGACAATCTTATATGCAATGTGGTATGATGCTATGGCACTTGCTTACGCTTTGCGCTCTTTCTTTTGCTTAAAAGCTTATTCTTCTTCTCCTTTTTTTGTATGGCCACTTTGCACAATGCACAAACCAAGATAGCAATTGTGTATATGCGGGAACAAACTTGTGACACAAGATATGATACCAATATATGCACCACAATGATATGGTATATATTATATGGGAAGTATGATCACTAATGTGCACAAGTAACGTTGCCGGCAATACCCAAATGGTTCTCGATAGGCAAGTAACGCAAAATGGGCTACGAGTTAACAATGCAATGGCAAGGGGAATATACAATGGAGGGATACCATGATACCAAGATGATATGGAGGTTACCGTCCGGCGATGATGAGTAGCGGTGTTCTTGATGTAGATACCAAGATGATGGAGACTCGTCCCTAAGTAGCCGAAACACCTTAGGAAACGGAAAAACCGCGAACTCAAAATATCAAACGTCAAATGTCAAAATGGTGGTAGCGGGAATGCGGTGGTGGTTTGCACTTGGCAATGTGGAAGTGAAATGATGGGCTATACACCTGTCGGAGTTGAAGTTGCCGTCCCTAAGTAGCCGAAACACCTTAGGAGACACAAGCCACAACTCAAACAAGCTCAAACAACTATTGGGTTAAGTTGGGGTGGCGGAAGTGCATGGTGGGTAAGCCTATGCGGAAGGTATGGTGGTGGTTGATGAAGAAGCAACCGTCCCTAAGTAGCCGAAACACCTTAGGAGACTCAAGTCACTACTCAAACAACCTCAAATGCTATGGTGAACAAATTGGGTTAGGTTGCTGAGGTCAGTGGTGGTTATGCGGATGATATGGTGGAGGGCCTAGGCAAACTTTCCAAATTTTCAAAAATTTGATGGAGTCAAATGGTGTTGGTGGTATTTTTGTGGGATGGGGGATGTCAATAGCTTCAAAACGAGCGAAAGAACGTCAGAATCGGACTCCGGATGAATTAGTTATGGCCGAAACGGTGAAACGGGGAGGCTGAAATCTACAGGGGCCGGATATCCGGGGGTAGGGGCCGGATTTCCGGGGGTGTATGTCCAGAACCGTGCAGATTTGGTGCTCCAGGGCCCGGATGTCCGGCTTGGGGCCCGAATGTCCGGCCGGATGGCCCGGATGTCGGGCCTGAGGCCCGGATGTCCGGCCCAACGATTCCAGATCTCGTTTGGGGCGGAAATTTTCAAATTGGGGGCGGAAATTGATGATTTCGGGGGCAAAATTTGATGGATTTCATGGATGGAAGGTGGGGAAACTTGGGGAAAAGCTAGATGCACTTGAAACCAAGAAAATCCACGAAACAAAATCAACAAAACATCAACAAACCAACAAATCACAAAAAATTTGGGGGCTATTTGTGGTGGGGATTTTCGGATTTAGGACGAAATCAACAAAATCAAGCTAGAAAAAGAGGGGTAGGGGCTCCAAAAACGTGATCAACATGGCTCATGATACCAAGATGATGTAGAGTGGAACCCTATAGCGTCGATCTTTCACGTTTGGAGTGGAACCTACGGGGAATCACGAAGAACACGCGGAAGCACAAAGGGAAAACATAGGGAAAATGAGAGAGGATCGCTAAACCGACAAGGAATCAATCACAAGAGTGCTAGATCGAAGAACACAAAGAGATACACGATATCCAAAGTCAACAAAGGTAAGGATACAAAGGAACCGTTCTTCTCCGCGAGGAGGCCTTGAATCCACAAGGGGATCTTCCCACGAGGGGGTCTTGAATCCGATAGGATCTACTCCGAAGAGGCCGCGGTCTCTCATGAGGAGGAGATCCGATGGATGAGCGAAGCTCTATCTCTAACTTGAGCTAAATCAACGCTAACCCTAAAATGTAGGTGGAGGGGAAGTATATATAGTCTAAGGGGCGAAGGGGTACATGGGCCTCGGCCCGGAAGCACTGCACGCAGGCAGCGGAGGCCGGATGTCCGGGCTTTCCCGAGACGCCGGATGTCCGGGCGCTGGGCCGGATGTCCGGGCTGGCGTTGCCCGATTCCTGTACTCTCTGGATAGGCGGGGCCGGATGTCCGGGCAAAGAGGCCGGATGTCCGGGGCTTCGGGAGGAGCCGGATGTCCGGGGCATGTGGCCGGATGTCCGGGGCATGTGGCCGGATGTCCGAGCTGTTGGGGCGCTTCCAGATGCATTCTGTGATGGAGGCCGGATTTCCGGGGGTTAGGGCCGGATGTCCGGGCTGGGGCCGGATGTCCGGCCGCTGTACAGCTGGCTCTTCTTCCTTCTCCTTCCTTCGGTTCCGCGCACACTTGGCCTTGGTCCTTGGGCTCTCCATGGTCTCCTCGGGTGTACCTGAGTATGCACAAGGTTCGCGCTTGAGGTAGCATCCATATCTTGTATGTGGAAAGTGAAGGTTTACAGTGGAGCGAGTTCACCTTGTGTCCAATGGCGTATGTTCGAGGTCTCGTCATATGTCCTCTTAGGGCTCGGAGAGTAGTCGGAGTGTACATGGGGATGAACGTGGGATGCTCCGCATCATGTTCATAACTATGCTCAATTCTGTCAATTGCTCAACAGTAATGTGTTCACCCACCGTAGAATACTTATGCTCTTGAGAGAAGCCACTAGTGAAACCTATGGCCCCCAGGTCTATTCTCATCATATCAATCTCTATCACTTTATTTACTTGCTTTGTTTTTACTTTGCCTTTTACCTTTTTACTTTGCATCTATCTATCAAAAATACCAAAAATATTATCTATCAGATCTCACTCTCGTAAGTGATCGTGAAGGGATTGACAGCCCCTAAGCGTTGGTTGCGAGTTGCTATCGTTTTGTGTAGGTACGAGGGACTTGTGCGTGGTCTCCTACTAGATTGATACCTTGGTTCTCAAAAACTGAGGGAAATACTTACGCTACTTTACTGCATCATCCTCTCCTCTTCGGGGAAATCCAACGCAGTGCTCAAGAGGTAGCAAGAAGAATTTCTGGCGCCGTTGCCGGGGAGGCTCACGCAAGCAAGTCAACAATACCAAGTACCCATCACAATCCCTATCTCTCGCATTACATTATTTGCCATTTGCCTCTCGTTTTCCTCTCCCCCACTTCACCCTTGCCGTTTTATTCGCCCTCTCTTTCCCAATCTTCTCCTCTCTTTCTCGTTTGCCTTTTTCCCTTTTGCCTTTCTGTTTGCTCGTGTGCTAGTTTACTAATTTTTCGCTATGGCTCTACCTAGATTTGGTGACCTTCACCTTAAAAGGCTAGAGGAGATCGAAAGCTATGTCAGAAAGTTTATGGTTTTGCAATTTGAGCACAATAATTTCTTCAGAAATGAGCTTAAGGAATAAAAAAGTTTTATGAGTTTTATGAATAAATAACTTGATGATATGTCTAAAGAATTTGATGGTATAAGGGCCCAAATTGCTCGTCTTGAAAAGATGACTGCTGAAATTTCGGATATGCAAGCTACCTTAGTTAATAAGATGGCCACTAAACCAAATTCCTATGAAAATCAAGATGAAGATCTAAAAGTTATTGATGTGTCCCCCATTAAATCTTTGTTTTGCGATATGAATTTTGATGAAACTGAATATGATCTTCCTTTACCTATAAGGCGTTTTAAGAATTCGGAGTTTCTAGATCTTGATGATGAAATCGATGAAAGTGGGATTGCAAGAAATAAAAACCTATATGTTGCTAAACCCACTATTTTGGATCTCAAGGAATTTAATTATGAAAATTGCTCTTTGATTGGTTGTATTTCCTTGTTGCAATTCGTGCTAGATTCTCCACATGCTTATAGTCAAAATAAGGCCTTTACCGAACACATTGTTGATGCTTTGATGCAATCTTATGAAGAAAAACTTGAGTTGAAAATTTCTATCCCTAGAAAACACTATGATGAGTGGGAACCTACTATTAAAATTAAAATCAAAGATTATGAGTTTCATGCCTTGTGTGATTTGGGTGCTAGTGTCTCTACTATTCCCAAAGCTTTGTGTGATTTGCTAGATTTCCGTGATTTTGATGATTGCTCTCTAAACTTGCATCTTGCGGATTCCACTATTAAAAAACCTATGGGAAGAATTAATGATGTTCTTATTGTTGCAAATAGGAATTATGTGCCCATAGATTTTATCGTTCTTGATATAGATTGCAATCCTTCATGTCCTATTATTCTTGGTAGACCTTTCCTTAGAACGATTGGTGCAATTACTGATATGAAGGAAGGGAATATTAGATTCCAATTTCCCTTAAAGAAGGGTATGGAACACTTCCCTAGAAAGAAAATAAAATTACCATATGAATCTATCATGAGAGCCACTTATGGATTGCCTACCAAAGATGGCAATACCTAGATCTATCCTCGCTTTTATGCCTAGCTAGGGGCGTTAAACGATAGCGCTTGTTGTGAGGCAACCCAATTTTATTTTGTGTTTTTGGTTTTTGCTTCTGTTTAGGAATAAATAATCCATATAGCTTATGTTTAGATGTGATTTTGTCTTTTAATTAGTGTTTGTGCCAACTAGAACCTATAGGATAACCTACGATGATAGTTGATTTGATTCTGCTGAAAAACAGAAACTTTGCATGTACGAATATAATTTTGTTAAATCACAGGAACGCGATTTTGCGTTGATTCGTTTTTATGCTGTTCAATAAACAAATTTTCCAGGACTTCCTATTTTGGTAGAATTTTTAGAGTTCCAGAAGTTTGCGTTAGTTACAGATTGCTGCAGACTGGTCTGTTTTCGACAGATTCTGTTTTTCGTGTGTTGTTTGCTTATTTTGATGAATCTATGGCTAGTAAAATAGTTTATAAACCATAGAGAAGTTGGAATACAGTAGGTTTAACACCAATATAAATAAAGAATGAGTTCATTACAGTACCTTGAAGTAGTCTTTTGTTGTCTTTCTCTAACGGAGCTCACGAGATTTCTGTTGAGTTTTGTGTTGTGAAGTTTTCAAGTTTTGGGTGGATTCTTTTGATGGATGATGGAACAAGGAGTGGCAAGAGCCTAAGCTTGAGGATTCCCATGGAACCCCCAAGATAATCCAAGGACACCAAAAAGTCAAAGCCTGGGGATGCCCCGGAAGGCATCCCCTCTTTCATCCACTTCCATCGGTAATCATTTGGAGCTATATTTTTATTCACCACATGTTATGTGTTTTGCTTGGAGCATCTTGTATTATTTGCATATTTGCTTGTTAGTTTACCACAATCATCCTTGCTGTACACACCTTTTGAGAGAGCCATACATGAATTGGAATTCGTTAGAATACTCTATGTGCTTCACTTATATCTTTTGAGCTTGATAGTTTTGCTCATAGTACTTCACTTATATCTTTTGAGTGTGATAATTTTTGCTCTAGTGCTTCACTTATATATTTTAGAGCATGGTGGTGGATTTGTTTTAAAGAAACTATTGATTTCTCATGCTTCACTTAGATTATTTTGAGAGTCGTTAACAGCATGGTAATTTGCTTAATGTTAATATACTTGGTATTCAAGATATGTGAACCTTTCTTTTGAGTGAATTGAATACTAAGATAAGTTTGATTCTTGATAATTGTTTTGAGATATGGAGGTGATAATTTCAAAGTCGTGCTAGTTGGGTGATTATGAATTTGAGAAATACTTATGTTCAAGTTTGCAAGTCCCGTAGAATGCACGTATGGTTAAAGTTATGAAACAAATTTGAAACATGAAGTGTACCTGGCTTGTGCATCCTTATGAGTGGCGGTCGGGGACGAGCGATGGTCTTTTCCTACCAATCTATCCCCCTAGGAGCATGTGCGTAGTACTTGATTTTTGATGACTTCTAAATTTTTGCAATAAGTACATGAGTTCTTTTGACTAATGTTGACTCCATGGATTATACGCACTCTCACCTTTCCGCCATTGCTAGCCTCTTCGGTACCGTGCATTGCCCTTTCTCACCTTGAGAGTTGGTGCAAACTTCGCCGGTGCATCCAAACCCCGTGATACGATACGCTCTATCACACATAAACCTCCTTATATCTTCCTCGAAACAGCCACCAAACCTACCTATTATGGCATTTCCATAGCCATTCCGAGATATATTGCCATGCAACTTCCATCATCATCATCATAACATACATTACTTTTGTCATATTGCCATTGCATGATCATGTAGTTGACATCGTATTTGTGGCAAAGCCACCATGCATTATTTTTCATACATGTCGCTCTTGATTCATTGCACCATCCTGGTACACCGTCGGAGGCATTCATATAGAGTCATATCTTGTTCTAAGTTTCGAGTTGTAATCCTTATGTTGTAATCAATAGAAGTGTGATGATCATCATTATTAGAGCATTGCCCAAATAAAAAAAGAGAAAGGCCAAAAAAGGCCCAAAAAAAGAAAAGAAAAGGGCAATGCTACTATCTCTTTTTCCACACTTGTGCTTCAAAGTTGCACCTTGTTCTTCATGTAGTGAGTCTCATATATTGTGCTTCAAAGTAGCACCTTGTTCTTCATGTAGTGAGTCTCATAAGTTGTCTTTTTTATACTAGTGGGAATTTTTCATTATAAAACTTGGCTTCTATATTCCTACGATGGGCTTCCTCAAATGCCATAGGTCTTCATGAGCAAGCAAGTTGGATGCACACCCACTAGTTTTCTTTTGTTGAGCATTCATAGCTCTAGTGCGTCCATTGCATGGCAATCCCTACTCCCCATGTTGACATCAATTGATGGGCATCTCCATAGCCCGTTGATTAGCCTCGTCAACGTGAGACTTTCTCCTTTTTTGTCTTCTCCACACAATCCCGATCATCATATTCTATTCCACCCATAGTGCTATATCCATGGCTCACGCTCATGTATTGCGTGAAGGTTGAAAAAGTTTGAGATTATTTAAGTATGAAACAATTGCTTGGCTTGTCATCGGGGGTATAGAAGTTGGGAACATCTTTGTGTGACGAAAATGAAGCATAGCCTAACTATATGATTTTGTAGGAATGAACTTTCTTTTCCCATGTTATTTTGAGAAGACATGATTGCTTTGATTAGTATGCTTGAAGTATTATTATTTTTGTGTCAATATGAACTTTTGTCTTGAATCTTTCGGATCTGAATATTCATGCCACAATTAAGAAGTTCTACATTGAAATTATGCCAAAGTATCACTCCGCATCAAAAATTCTTTTTTATCATTTACCTACTCGAGGACGAGCAGGAATTAAGCTTGGGGATGCTTGATACGTCTCCAACGTATCTATAATTTTTTATTGCTCCATGCTACTTTATCTACTGTTTTGGACTATATTGGTCTTTATTTTCCACTTTTATATTACTTTTGGGACTAAACTATTAACCGGAGGCCCAGCCCAGAATTGATGTTTTTTGCCTTTTTCAGTATTTCGAAGAAACAGAATATCAAACGGAGTCCAAACGGAATGAAACCTTCGGGATCATGATTTTCCAACCAGACATGATCCAGGAGACTTGGACCATACTCCAAGCAGTGCTAGACGCGGTCACGAGGGTGGAGGGCGCCCACCCTGGGCGCGACCCCTACCTCGGGGCCCCCTCGACGCTCCACCAACGTACTCCTTCCTCCTATATATACCTACGTATCCCCGAACGATCAGAACAGGAGCCAAAAACCTAATTCCACCGCCGCAACTTTCTGTATCCACGAGATCCCATCTTAGGGCCTGTTCCGGAGCTCCACCGGAGGGGGCATCTACCATGGAGGGCTTCTACATCATCACCATAGCCCCTCCGATGAAGTGTGAGTAGTTTACTTCAGACCTTCGGGTCCATAGCTAGTAGCTAGATGGCTTCTTCTCTCTTTTTGGATCTCAATACAATGTTCTCCCCCTCTCTTGTGGAGAACTATTTGATGTAATCTTCTTTTTTGCAGTGTGTTTGTTGAGACCGATGAAATGTGGGTTTATGATTCAGATTATCTATGGAAAATATTTGATTCTTCTCTGAATTCTTTTATGTATGATTGAGTTATCTTTGCAAGTCTCTTCGAATTATCCTTTTTGGTTTGGCCAACTAGATTGGTAGTTCTTGCAATGGGAGAAGTGCTTAGCTTTGGGTTCGATCTTGCGGTGTCCTTACCCAGTGATAGAAAGGGTTGCAAGGCACATATTGTATTGTTTCCATCGAGGATAACAAGATGGGTTTTTTATCATATTGCATGAATTTATCCCTCTACATCATGTCATCTTGCTTAAAGCGTTACTCTGTTTTTACTTAATACTCTAGATGCATGCTGGATAGCGGTTGATGAGTGGAGTAATAGTAGTAGATGCAGAATCGTTTCGATCTACTTGTTTTGGACGTGATGCCTATATACATGATCATTGCGTAGATATGTTCATAACTATGCTCAATTCTGTCAATTGCTCAACAGTAATTTGTTCACCCACCGTAGAATACTTATGCTCTTGAGAGAAGCCACTAGTGAAACCTATGGCCCCCAGGTCTATTCGCATCATATCAATCTCTATCACTTTATTTACTTGCTTTATTTTTACTTTGCCTTTTACCTTTTTACTTTGCATCTATCTATCAAAAATACCAAAAATATTATCTATCAGATCTCACTCTCGTAAGTGACCGTGAAGGGATTGACAACCCCTAAGCGTTGGTTGTGAGTTGCTATCATTTTGTGTAGGTACGAGGGACTTGTGCGTGGTCTCCTACTGGATTGATTCCTTGGTTCTCAAAAACTGAGGGAAATACTTATGCTACTTTACTGCATCATCCTCTCCTCTTCGGGGAAATCCAACGCAGTGCTCAAGAGGTAGCACTGGTGTCAGTGCTTGACCTGAACTCTGGACATTTTTCTTCCGGGGCTTCTCTTTCTTCTTGGAGATGCGAGAGAGATCTTCAGAATTGATACTTGGTGCAGGAGGAGCAGTTGCCAATGGCTTCGCATGTGAAGCTTTTGATGCAGCAGTAGGTTTTGAAGCCTTAGTTTTCTTTTGCCTCTGCGGCTTAGGAGGAGTTGGCGCTTCATCAGAGTTAGCATCATCAGCAAAGTGATCCACATTTGCACTTTGAACGGAAATGTGAGTGATGAGGCCTTCGAGATTGTAGAAGGGGTCGATTCTGTTTTCATTGGCTTCACGGGTGCCATCTTCTCGAGGAGCAGATGGACCTGGGCTGAAGTCAAGTCCAAATGCCTTCTTGTTCTTCACAGCAGAGTCTTTGGCAAACTTGAAGTTGCGCTTGAACAGATTGACTTTGTGACACCACAGCAGAGAAGATGGGTCAGCATTCTCTGGCTGTGGTCCGCGAACCATGCACGGATAGAAGCCTTGATCAATGGCTTCAGACTTGGACCTGGGTGGAAGATTTTTATATAGGATATCTCCCCAAGGTTGCTTTTGCTGGCATTCTTCTTGGCATACTCAGTAGTGACAAATCTGTACTTGTACCATTCCTCTGCCCAATTTCTTTGAATCCATTGGATTCGATTTTTGCGTTCACCATAGGTTTCTTCTGGGTCAGTCTTGTACAATTCATGCAGATCAGGCGGCAAATCTTTGGATGTATTTCCACGGCGCTGTGTGACACCCTTTCTTGCTGACTTCTTAGTTGCCATGAAGCTTAGACTGAATGGCTTCAAAACTAGCAAAGGTTTCTGATAGCTGGCAGACAAGAACTGCTTCAGGGGAATTTATGTGACTCTGTAAGAATTCTGCAAATGAATGCAGACTATGAGAACCAAGGGATTCTCCCACGGACATGTACCTGTGACAGCATTAGAGGTGCGAGGGAAGGGGAAGAGGTCATATGCATTCTCAGAAGATTTTGAAGATAAATTAGTTTGAAGACATTTACCTCATAACGCGAAGACATTCACTTATTTGTTGTGAGTTGGTTCCAGATTTGTACGAATACAAGAATAGGTACAAGTGAGGAATCTAACTTGTAGAGAAGCATAAGTGAACAAAGTAGGCATAAATATGAAAACTTGTAGAGAAGCATCTGTTAATTTGGTAAAGAAGGATGAATCTATCAGATCAAAAAGACGGTAAAAAGTAAGTTTTAATTACCACACGAAGAACTGCTAGACAGAGCGAAGTTGGAGGCCGAGTAGTTCGATCTCCCGTTCCCTAACTTGGCGATGGAAGACACCTACGGCGGCGGCGGAGAAGACGAGGTCCGCGGCCGGTGTGAGGACGGCGTCGGTGAGGTCGCGGCAGCTAAGCCCTTCGTCGCCGGCATTGTTGAGAGCTAGCAGTGGCGCTAGGGTTTGTGCGAGGTGGCGAGGTGGAAGAACGATTTTTGACCGCAATGAGATGTGAATTTATAAGGAAAGGGATGGCACAACGCAATTACGCAGGTGCCCCTGGCGGTTCACATCTGAAGGGCACGTGGCAAGCATGCAACACATTGAAAGTTGTTCCATGTTCCCATGCACGCCTGGATTGTCGGGGTGGTCGTTCCAGCTTCTCCGGCCTTCACGCAATAATAATATAGCATTAAAAACAGACATAAATGTTTGTCAGATTGACTTCAGCTGACAAGGTCTCAGTGAAGACAATCGACAGTTTTCAATAGAATGCATATGATTTGGACAGATAGAGTTGAGGTAGAAGCATAGATAGATTAGGGTCCAATCACATTCACTTAGAACAAAGATTCAGCAAGAAGTCATAGCTATAAGTGAATGTTGTAGATGACAGAACATAAAGTATATATCTAGTATAAGACCAAATTAACAGAATGAAGATAAATATGAACATACGTCAAGGATGAAGACAAATCAAATATGAAAACTTTGCAACCATAACGCCAAGGGAAACACTTCAAACAAAAGTTTGGTGGTGGCGTTACCCACCGTATAGGAAGTATTTGACCTAGACACGGCACACAATTATCATGGCGTTCTGAAGTCAAAATCCGCATTAATGTATTCACACTTAGAGTGTATGTCTTCATTGATTGAAGATATACATTACTTCATGTGTTGCACATCTAAGTCATCAAAATGCATAAGTGTTAGGATGTGTGTCCAGTCACATGACATTTGAGGATTCCAAGATATTTAGCTCACACCGCAACCTGCAAAATATTTTCTCATCCAAGGGCTTTGTGAAGATATCAGCCAATTGCTCTTCAGTGTTGACGTGAATGATATCAATATCTTCCTTCATGACATGATCTCCGAGAAAGTGATGACGAATTTCAATGTGCTTTGTCTTCGAGTGCTGAACTGGGTTGTTGGCAATCTTGATGGAGCTTTCATTGTCGCGGTAGAGCGGCACATTCTTCAGGTGGATACCATAGTTCTTCAGGTGGATACCATAGTCCTTGAGAGTTTGGATCATCCAGAGAAGCTGAGCATAGCAAGATCCAGCAGCAATGTATTCGGATTCAGCAGTGGAGAGAGATACACAGTTCTGCTTCTTTGAAGACCAACAGACAAGAGCTCATCCCAGAAAGTGACATGTGCCTGATGTGGACTTGCGATCAACCTTGTCACCAGCATAATCAGCATATGAGAATCCAACTAGATCAAACTCTGAGTCCTTTGGATACCATAATCCTAGTGTTGGGGTGTAAGCCAAATATGTCGCTTGGAATCGGGCACACATGCAAACACTAAGCATTATATCTAGCCTAGATGCACATAAATAAAGTAAAGAATCAATCATGGAGCGATGTACCTTTTGATCCAACTATTTACCATTGGCGTCGGGACTCATATGACTTCTGGTTGGCATTGGCGTCATGTATCCTTTGCAGTCTTGCATTCCAAACTTCTTCACGCAATCTTTGAGGTATTTTTCTTGAGATATGAAGATGCCGTTGCATTGCTGATGGATTTGGTGACCCGGGAAGAACTTCAGCTCGCCCATCATGGACATCTGATATTGCTCTTGCATCATGTGACCAAACTCGTCACTGTATTTCTTGTCAGTGCAGCCAAAGATAATGTCATCCACATAGATTTGGCATACAAACAGTTCACCATCATATGTGTTCGTGAAGAGTGTAGAATCTTGTGAACCATGTTTGAAGCCTTTGCTCTTCAACAAGTCTTTGAGTGTGTCATACCAAGCACGAGGGGCTTGTTTGAGGCCATACAATGCCTTGTTGAGCTTGTATACCATATCAGGATGTTTTGGATCTTCAAAGCCAGGAGGTTGTGCAACATATACTTCTTCTTCAATCTTTCCATTGAGAAAGGCACTCTTCATGTCCATTTGATACAGATGGATGTTGTGATGATTTGCATAGGCTAGCAGTATGCGAATGGCTTCAAGCCTAGCCACGGGAGAAAATGTTTCATCGAAGTCAATCCCTTCCAGTTGAGTGTATCCTTGAGCAACGAGACGAGCGTTGTTTCTGACAACTTGACCATGCTCATCTTGCTTGTTGCGATATATCCATTTGGTGCCAATGATATTGTGCCTACGAGGATCAGACGCTTGACCAATTCCCACACATTGTTCAGCTCAAACTTTTGAAGCTCTTCTTGCATAGCTTGAATCCATTCAGGTTCCATGAAGGCTTTAACAACTTTCTTGGGTTTAGAGATTGAGACAAATGCAAAATGCCCAGAGAAGTTTGTTAGCTGTGTTGCTCTTTGCGTTGCTCTTGAACGAGTGAGTGGACCAGGTGCAATGATGTTGTCTATTATCTTCTCAATCTGTACTTCATTTGCAACACGAGGATGAACAGGACGAAGATTTTGCTCTTGCTGATCAATGTCATCATTTGGAGGATTGTCTTCAGGCTGGGCATTGTCTTCAGGTTGATTAGGTGCAGAAATGATAAGTTCCTCTTCAGTCTGAGCCTCAGAAGGGATGATATCTCCAATTCCCATTTGCTTGCTTGATTCACTATGAGGTACTTCATCTAGCACATTTGGCAGGTGCTCTCTGTGCGAGCCGTTAGTCTCATCGAACCGCACATCCACAGTTTCAACCACTTTATAGTGAAAGAGGTTGAAGACTCTGTAAGAGTGTGAATCCTTTCCGTAACCAAGCATAAAACCTTCATGTGCTTTTGGTGCAAATTTTGAAGTGTGATGTGGATCCTTGATCCAGCACCTAGCACCAAATATTATGAAGTAACTGACATTTGGCTTCTTACCAGTTAGGATTTCATAGGAGGTTTTCTTCAGAAGCTTGTGAAGATAAACACTGTTGATGATGTGGCATGCAGTATCAATGGCTTTAGGCCAGAACTTCCGTGGAGTCTTGTATTCATCAAGCATCGTTCGAGCCATCTCAATAAGGGTTCTGTTCTTGCACTCCATGATGCCATTCTGCTGAGGTGTGTAAGGAGCAGAGAACTCATGAGTGATGCCAAGTGTATCAAGGTAAGTGTCGAGGCCGGTGTTCTTGAACTCAGTGCCGTTGTCACTTCTGATATGCTTGATCTTGATGCCATAGTTCGTCATGGCATGATTGGCAAAGCGTTTGAAGACATCCTGCACTTCATTCTTGTAGAGGATTATATGCACCCAAGTATATCTTGAATAATCATCAAGAATGACGAAGCCATAGAGGCAAGTAGTGGTAGTGAGAGTAGAGTAGTGAGTAGGTCCAAATAATTCCATGTGTAGCAGCTCGAAGGATTGAGAAGTAGTCATGATTGTCTTTGAGGGATGCTTGGCTCTTGTCATCTTTCCAGCTTCGCAAGCACCACACAGATGATACTTCTTGAACTTGACGCCTTCGATGCCCACTACATGCTTCTTCTTCGTGAGAGTGTGCAAGTTCCTCATTCCAGCATGCCCTAGCCTTCGAAGCCAAAGCCAGCACTCTGAAGCTTTTACTAGAAGGCATACGACCATCTGTGGCCCCGCTGAGAAATCTACCATATACAGATCATCTTTCCGATACCCTTCAAAGACTTGCTTTTACCAGTGTCAGCAAATGTGATGTGACTCTTGTCTCATGGACGTAGCGTTGAATCCATCAGTAGACTTTGATCACCAGTCATGTGGTTAGTGCATCCACTGTCCATCATCCATTCGGAAGTACGAGGTGTCATAGCCTACAGTGCAGTTTGGGGGATAGGCTTCACCAAGCGAGTTGTGAAGCATAAACATTTGACGAACAAGTGGAACATGTAAATTCAGATCTTGGTTAGGATAGATAGGATGAGTGTCAAGGAATCCCGAAACGAAATACATAGTAAGACCATTTGTGCATTTTATCTTGCGCCCCACAAGATGTTTAAGGTCCCCAGCATTAGCATCGGACGTCTTTGATTTCCGGCTGGAGACCTTTCCCTGCAAAAGAGAGTTAATTTTTCTTAACCACCCACATTTTTAGGGGTGGCTTAGAAGCAATAAGTCTAAGTGCAGCATCTGAGAACTTCAGCTTCGAGCCCTAGTAAATAGCCTTGCAGGAGGTGAATAATACTCATAGGAATAAGCTGAAATGTTCTTTGTTCTATGAATATAGCGGTTTGAGGAAACACGCTCATATTCATGGGTCTGAGTATGATTTCCCTGCAAAACATTGACGTTAGGGTGACTCAGATGAGTCCTCGGTCTATATGAAGCTTTTGGACCATATGAAGCCTTTGGTATGGGGTTTGTCTTCTTCCCAGGTGGTGTCATGATGACTGTCGGTGTCAAAACTGGCAGATCTCGGGTAGGGGGTCCCAACTTGTGCGTCTTAGGATCAATGGTAACATGAACACGGGATTTTACCCAGCTTCGGGCTCTCTTGATGAGATAATACCCTACATGCTGCTTGATTGACTTTAATGAGTATAGGGGTTACAAGAGTTGATCTACCCCGAGATCATATGTTGTGGTCTAAACCCTAGAGGTATGATGAGTAATGTCATGATAATATATCGACTAGCCTGGCCTCAGTTTATATAATGTACCATAGGCCTAGGATAACAAGAGTCCTAGCCGAATACGCCAGTGGGGAGGAGTACTTGTCTTGATCACCAAGTCTTGTGGAATCTTCCTTGTATGCGGCAGCTGTCCGAACTGGCCCAGGAGTATACGACCATGGGGGTCCTCGGCCCAATCTAACTGATCGGGAGATGACGTGGTGAGTACCCCCTGGTCCAGGACACCGTCAGTAGCCCCCTGAACCGATCGTCAAGTTGGGGATGCTCCTCGATTCTTCCAAACTGTTATTCATATTCGGTCATCGGTCTTGTAAACTAGTTCAACAAATCTCATCTTCGATCTTGAGGATCGCCGAAGTGCATCTGAAGAGTTTACACATCGGGTATTCAAGGAGCCCCTTTAAGTTTACGGCCTTTATCAATGCCTTGTTATTTTTATGCCACACCTCGGGTTTGAAGTTGTTCCCGGGTGGCGGTGTCCTCTTGCGTCCGAGCTCCAACGCCGGACTGTATTCAAGGTATCTTTTGCAGACGAGCACCAATGTCGGGCTGTATCCCAGCTCCAACGTCAGACAGTATCCGAGCTCCAATGCCGGACTATATCCAATCTCCAATGCCGGACTGTATCTGAGGTGTCATAGATCACCTTGGTTCTAAAAAGTTGAAGGAGTTTAGCCGAGCTTAATGCCGGAAATGCCCGGTATGGAGCCAGCCACTAGCGCCCGAGCTTTATGCCGGACTGCTTCCGAGGTGGTGCACCACCTTGTCCATGGGCTGATTTTTATGAATTTAATTCCGAATTGTGCAATGTAATCTCTGTCGAGATGTATAGCCAGTAGCCCTCAAGGTCCATGTTGGCCTAATATCCGGGATGCACCTGAAGTAAAAAATCAAACCGCTGACCCTAGTAGCCCTGAGACTCGGGTCGATTCGTAAAATCAGCCTGAGGATAAATTCCCAGCTTGGCAGCATACTTAGGGAAAAACGCGGTGTGTGAAGTCCTCGAGACTCAGGTTGGGTGTGGCTGACCAACCTGAGGATAATAATCTCCTCGAAAACTATATTGCACTTTAAATGTTCTGCATTGGATAGGTAATGCAGTAGCCCCCGAGACACTAGTCGGGTGGCAACACCAGATTAGGGGATCGATGTGCCCCTTTAATATTTGTAAATAATGAGCGCAAAGTCCAGTAGCCCCCGAGCCTTAATGTGGGCACGGGTGGCCGAATTAAGGATCAATATCCATTTGACAGAAAATTTTGTTGTGTTTAACACAAACTTCTCGGAAAGAGAATAAAGATCTCTTAAAAGAGTTTAGAGCTGGTCGAAATCCGAGCTCGCCAAGGTAGGCCCCGAGGGGTTTAAGAGATGGATTGCATTAAAAGGATTTTACTCGCAATTTTTATGTGTAATGATTATATGTATCCAAGTACTTTACATCATAAATGCTCGGATCCGTATTGTAAAAAACTTTGTTGACCGACCATCGGCTTCCACCTCCTTGGCCAGCAGCCGAGGAGTGTTTGTCCTACTTTCTAAAGCCTTTATGATGGCAAAGATTTACGGCAAACAAGGCAATCCGGCCATACAGTTTTATAAACAAAGGTACGGTGAGAGATATGTTATATTACTTTTGTACATAAGAAACATCTTCATAGTCCCACTATCGGTTCCTTTCTTTGGGTCGTCATGCTTATCATGATCATGAAACCTCACCTCCGGTCAATGTGAGAGGAAATTATTGAGGATTTAGTTCGGGGAAAGTTCCCGATCTCTATGTTATTAATGAAGCAAAATTTTCACTTCCGCCGTTTCCGACCAATGTGATCCTTTAAGATTCCTAGCTTTCGGCTTCACCCAGTCTGAGGTACTTACTCGGATGACCCGGTAGTAACAATCACAGAGGTGCTCCCTTTACCACCTAGCCGAATAATCGGGAATGCAGGGGTAAGCACAGGAGCCAGGCTACCCAGCTGGGCCAAAATCTTAAGTCAAATTGATGCATATTTATGGCTTTATAACGATGATTACGGAAGGCGGCATTTGTATATTAAATACAAATGCCGATGATATGTTTATTTTGACTCTGTTGTGACCATTTATCAGTTGAAAGTGGCCCATCGTCGGCTTCTACCCCTTTGTAGATACTACGCAGGGTGTTTTCGCAATAACACGACAACCCTTAGCCGACGTCTCGGTGCCCGAAGGCGATTGTGTTAGCGGGAACGAGGCAATCAGATATGCGGGCTTTATAACTTTCGCTTAGTAATAGGAGCTTTAAACTGGGGAGGCTAGCTATGAGCCCCCGGTTAGTGTTCAACGATAGCTGAAGTCAAGCCGTAAACACTTCGGCCAATGTTATGAACGGCCCGTCATTTAACATAATCATCGGATCGCTGACCGGTTTACGCTTATTGTGACAGTCAATTTTCAGCTTTCTCCACTGAGGTGCTTAACCATGCGAGCTGGAAGCACAATCACAGTGGTTCTCCCTATGCACACCTTGTCGAACAATGCGGAACGTAGGAGGCAAGCGCAGGAGCCGGGCAACCCAACTATTGACCGAAGACACAATTTGAAACCAATGCATATATAACAATATCCGAGAATGTTTTTTGCCGAATCTCTAAAGGTGTCCGGCATTGCACATTTACTATAAAACAGCTCATGTAAATTTTAAGAGCCCCCAAGTGACTTGGGGAAAAGAATTTTATGTTATAATGATTGTGTGTACCGAAGTACTTATATCATATCTGTGTTCACCCGAACTTTGAACGCGTCTTAACCGACCGTCGGCTTCTCCTTCCCCGGTTAAGGACCGAAAAGTGTTATGTACTCCACCTGTCGAGAATATCAACGGTGTTTCCGATAACCAGGCAATCAGGCCATAAGGCTATAACAGACAAAGCACGCTCAAGGAACTTATGCTATATTACTAACGAAGTGTAAGAAGCATCTTCGTAAAAAGATAGTACCTCCACCGATACCTTTCTTCGGTTGCTCATTGTTACTATGAGACTTGTGCAATAGATTTTTTGTACTCATGAGTTCCGTTGTGTGCCGACCATGATTGAAAACAATAAGAGCGCTAGCTTTCGGCTTCACCCAGTCTGAGGTCCGAGCTCGGATGAACCGGTCATGACAATCGCAGAGGTGCTCCCTTTACTCCCTAGCCGAACAATCGGGAACGTAGGGGTAAGCACAGGAGCCAGGCAACCCAGCTTGCGGAACATTTAGGTTAATATGGTGCATATTGTGGCGTAATACATGACCAAGGAACAAAGGCATACAAGTATAATCATATGCAAGAGGAAATGCTTCATAAAGGAAGTCCCCCAAGAAAATGGGGTATTTGAATTTGTGTGTCAAAAACAAAGTTTGGACAAGGAAGTTTTTCGCAAACAACTTTTTGCCAAAAAAGTATAATGCTTGGCCGAACCGAACAAAATTTAAAACTGAAAGTTTCTGAGCATGAAAGCGATTTAGCTATTTAATGTGTTCCGCATTGATGACGCAATCTGAGCTTGATGCGGGACAAGGTGCCAGCCCCCAGGCTGGTCCCAATGTGGCTGAGCAGAGAGTTTGGCACTCCGAGAAGATGAAGCCCCCAATCCAGTCGCGGTAATGGAGCAAGTCGGCGCGCCAAGGCGACAACCCAGTTCGGTTGACGGAGGCGACAGCGCGGCTTAGTCTGAGTCGATTGGCTGCACAGATAAAATAGTGCAAACCAAAAGTAATGACAAATAAAGATAGTAATGTATATTAAAAAAAATTCTTCTACTTATTTAATACAATTAAAGTAAATAATGAAAGAGATATGGCCTGAGCGTCGAGGTCAATGTCGATGCAGGGCATCGACGTGATGTGGTAAGGGCATGGCAAAGCCCGAATTCACAGGTTGGTCCGAGTTCCGGATACGGTGTTCACCGAACTATGTACGGAAACTGTCCGAACCACTACGTGACTATTGTTAATGCAGCCACCATTTGATAGACCTGCGTATAGATGATGGAACAAAGCAGAGTAATAATTCCTTCGAAAAAATAACCCAAACAAGCAAACATTGCTAGGATTAATAGTACCTGGTTTATTTGTTGTAGCGGTCCGAAGAAAGGTTACTCCCAAAATTGGGACTCGATCCGCACACCCATTGCTTGATGGGTGATGAAGCAAAGGCATGACGATGCTGGCAAAGGTTGGCTCGCCGAGGCAAGGCCCGTGGTCCAGCTAATGTGATGAAGTTGGTCGGTCGGTGACGCCGAAGTCTCCGAGGTAAGTTCATGAAGGGATGACGAAGCCCCCAGTCCCGGCGAGGAGACGGAGCAGGTCAGTGAGGAGATGTTGCAGCTGCCATGTCAGCCGAGGTGTTGAAGTAGTTCGGCGTGATGGACATCGGCTCGATGAAGCAAAGGTTCGGCCATGCCAATGCAGGTCGTAACTTGTGATGTGGTCAATGCTGGCTTGATGAAGTGACCGTGTGGTGATGCCGATGTGCCCGCTCCGTGTAATCTGTGGGGCGGCGATGTTGGTGATGATTTATCCTTCGCGGTGCCGAACTATTGTTCAGCTGCCCGAGATGATGATCTGAAGAAGTTGAGCTCGGCTCAACAAAGCGACGACGTGTCTAGCGCAGGTCGGCCGCCGTGGAGTGATGTTGTCGGGCTAGTTTGACACCGGCGCGACGGTGAAGATTATATTGGAAAAATACTTATAATATTAGTGGGATGCATTTGAGAATAAAACACAATACCCCATACAAAAACTTCCTTCAAAAAAGGATGCCCGGAATCCCGTTCATAAAGAAGATGAACTCGGGTCGGATTCGTTCTCGCGCAGAAAACAGATCCGAAAAGTGATGCACTAATCGGAAGGTTCTCGGAGTTTGGACGGTTGGATCGAGCTGAATTTTTGAGAGGTGGTAGATATAGGAATTCCGCAGCCGATCAATGGTTGGATATTCCAAAGGACATCCGAGCTAGATGTTGGACACCACGCTCCAAACTCGTCTGTATTCTCGTCCAGATTCAACATGGCTCCGGTATATCGGAGATTGCCGGAGATTCCTCCATCGAAACTCAATGAAATTTTGTAGTGTTTTTGTAGACTCAATTCCGCACAATTCCACTGAAGCAATCGTTTAAGCAACACTCGAGGAGGCGGTGGCGCCGGATACAAGTTCGCTGTCCAGAAAAACAACACGGTCGCTCGAGGGCAATGTTTGACGTTGAGCCCCCGACCTCCATGGATGATTCCTCCATGATCTTGATGGAGATTGGAGTTAATGTTGATGAAGGTCCTCATCCGAACATGACGATCGGAGGTAGGGCACAGTCCCCAGTCAAGCCAAGGTGACCAGTCGAGCTGGTGACAAAGAAGCCGATGTCGCAGTTGATCTGCAGTCGAGCCATTGACCCTTTTGCCGATCACATAGCGGAGCTATCAATGAAATCACCATTGTCGGTGTCAAAACTGGCAGATCTCGGGTAGGGGGTCCCAAGCTGTGCGTCTTAGGATCAATGGTAACATGAACACGGGATTTTACCCAGCTTCGGGCTCTCTTAATGAGATAATACCCAACATGCTGCTTGATTGACTTTAATGAGTATAGGGGTTACAAGAGTTGATCTACCCCAAGATCATATGTTGTGGTCTAAACCCTAGAGGTATGATGAGTAATGTCATAATAATCTATCGACTAGCCTGACCTCGGTTTATATAATGTACCATAGGCCTAGGATAACAAGAGTCCTAGCCGAATATGCCTGTGGGGAGGAGTCCTTGTCTGATCACCAAGTCTTGTGGAATCTTCCTTGTATGCGGCAGCTACCCGAACTGGCCCATGAGTATACGGCCATGGGGGTCCTCGGCCCAATCTAACTAATCGGGAGACGACGTGGTGAGTACCCCCTAGTCCAGGACACCGTCAATGACATTCACAGGAAGATTCTCAAGATAGCTTTCGGGTAGCCATATCTTCTTCATGGGTGGCCCGTTCCTGCAGTTAGTACCAATATACCTGGCAAACATTTTGCCATTCTGATTCCTAAATAGTTTACAGTTTGCATCAAAGGATTCATCAATGATAATAGGGTTAGCAAAAGTGAAACCAGATAAGGTGGATGGATCTACTGAAGGTTCCTTAGTAGCAACCCATGTGGTTTTTGGATACTGCTCAGGCTTCCAGTAAGACCCATCGACATTCATTTTCCTCTCGAACCCAACACCCTCTTTCCTAGGGTTTCGGTTCAGAATCTGCTTTTTGAAGACATCACATAATGTCTGATGCCCTTTGAGACTTTTGTACATCCCTGTCTCAAGCAGTGTCTTCAACCTAGCATTCTCATCAGCAATAGTAGTGGTATCCTCGGCAGAGGGGTTAGTTACCACATTGGTAGTTTAAGATATTGCAATAGTAGTAGCAGTAGAACATTCAGCAATAGAGGCAGCATTATCACGCTCAATGCATTTTAGACATGGTGGTTCAAATCCTTCTTGAGCGGAACTGATCTTTTGAGCGCAAAGTGACTTGTTCTCTTTTTGAAGATCTTCATGAATCGCTCTCAATTTTTCAAGATCTTGCTTCCTTTGAAGATAATCGTAGGAAAGCTTTTCATGAGTTGTTGAGAGCGTTTCATGATGACTTTTAAGTTCCTCGTACTTAACATGAAGATTTTTGATGTCTTCAATTAAGGACTGAGATCAGGTCATTTCCTCGTCCAATGGGTCATCGCTTTTGTCTAATAGTTTTTGAATATGTTCCATAGCTTTCTGTTGTTCAGTTGCAATCTTAGCAAGAGTCCAATGGGTCATCGCTTTTGTCTATCAGAGTCATCTTCACTTGACGTTTGAAAGTAAGCATCGCGTGATTTTACCTTGGAACCACGTGCCATGAAGCAGTAGGTGGGAGCAGAGTCGTCCTTGTCATTACGATCAGCGTAGGTAACGGAGCCATTGTCTTCAATGTTGAAGATGGACTTGGCAACGTAAGTTGTAGCTAGATCCAGACTTGCAACGCCAGAGTCAGACTCCTCCTCAGATTCCACCTCTGCCTCCTCAGAAGCAGACTCCTCTGAATCCATCTCCTTGCCAACAAAAGCATGAGCCTTGCCAGATGAGATCTTCTTGTGTGATGAAGACTTGGAAGAAGACTTTGAGGATTTCTTCTTCTTCTTGTCATCAGAATCATATTATTTGCTCTTCTTCTTCTTCTTCTTCTTCTTCTTCTTCTTCTTCTTCTCATTGTCCCACTGTGGACACTCAGAGATGTAGTGACCAGGTTTCTTGCACTTGTGGCATGTTCTCTTCTTGTGGTCATGGGTGGAAGCTTCATCATTTCTTGAGCTAGATCGTGAAGACTTTCTAAAGCC
The DNA here is from genome assembly GCF_002162155.2 of Triticum dicoccoides. Taxonomy (NCBI): domain Eukaryota; kingdom Viridiplantae; phylum Streptophyta; class Magnoliopsida; order Poales; family Poaceae; genus Triticum; species Triticum dicoccoides. The sequence goes on along the minus strand of NC_041391.1, from coordinate 662,582,006 downwards.
TTTCTTCTTAGTGAATTTCTGGAACTTCTTCACAAGCATAGCAAGCTCCTTTCCAATGTCTTCAGGATCACCAGAACTGCAGTCAGATTCTTCTTCAGATGAGGAAACAGACTTTGCCTTCAAAGCGCGAGTTCGGCCATAGTTGGGGCCATAGATATCTCGTTTCTCAGATAGCTGAAACTCATGTGTGTTGAGCCTCTCAAGTATGTCAGACGGATCAAGAGTCTTGAAGTCAGGGCGTTCTTGAATCATCAGGCTAAGGTGTCAAATGAGTTGTCAAGTGATCTCAGTAATGTCTTGACTATTTCATGCTTCGTGATCTCAGTGGCGCCGAGTGCTTGGAGCTCATTTGTGATATCAGTGAGGCGATCAAATGTGAGCTGGACTTTCTCATTGTCGTGTCTCCTGAAGCGGTTGAAGAGGTTGCGGAGAACACTGATCCTTTGATCTCACTGAGTTGAGACACCTTCATTGACCTTGGAGAGCCAGTCCCAAACTAGCTTCGATGTTTCTAGAGCACTCACACGGCCATACTGTCCTTTGGTCAGATGACCACAGATGATATTCTTGGTGGTAGAGTCCAGTTAAACGAACTTCTTGACATCAGCAAGGGTGACACCTTCACCGGTCTTGGGAACGATGTTCTTGATGACATACCACAGATCGACATCAATGGCTTCAAGATGCATGTGCATCTTATTCTTCTAGTAGGGGTATTTAGTGCCATCGAAGATGGGGCACGCAGCAGAGACTTTGATTATCCCTGCAGTCGACATAGCTAAAACTCCAGGTGGTTAAACCGAATGACACAGAACAAGGGAGTACCTAGCTCTGATACCAATTGAAAGAGCTAGTTATCGACTAGAGGGGGGTGAATAGGCGATTTTTATGGAAGTCTTCAAAACTTGGGAGTTTCGAAGACAAACAATAGAAATGACACTATTCGTATGCTGCAGAAGGTAGACTACACTAGGCAAGCCATAGTCAAGTATTTAATGAAGTGAAAGCACGAAGACTATTAGCAGCTAGGTAGTAAGGATTAGGATGGAAGATAGTATGAAGCCAATCAGAACAAGTAGTCACACTGTGAAGTCAAACAGATAATGCAAGCAGGCAATGACTTCACGAAGACAAACTGTAAGTAAGGAGAAGTGAGAGATAGAACCAGTAGCTTGGAGAGGACAGAGATTTGTTCGACCAGTTCCAGTTGCTATGACAACTGTACGTCTGGTTAGGGAGGCTGAGATTCAACTCAGAAGACCACGTCTTCACCTTATTCCCCTTGATCTAAGGACACTTAGTCCCCGCCCAATTACTCTGGTAAGTCTTCAAGGTAGACTTCCAAACCTTCACAAACTTTGTTCACCGGCAAAACACAATGACTCTTGGATGCTCAGAACGCGATGCCTAACCAGCTGGAGGATTCACAGTCCTCAAGTGTAACAAGTCTTCTTATCACGCGGACAGAAAGACTTCAGTGATGCCAAACACTCTTTGGGCTCTAGGTGGTTTGGGCTTTGTCCTTGCAAGGATTCTCTCTCAAATGCTTCGGAGGTGGGTTGCTCTCAAACGACAAAACCGTGTACTAACTCTGAGAAGCCACCAATTTATGGTGTAGGGGATGGGCTATTTATAGCCACTGGGCAACCCGACCTAAGTTGTCCGAAATGACCTTGGGTCACTAAGGAACTGACACGTGTCCCAATGGTCAGATTTCAAACACGCTCGGTAGGTTGACTTGGGCTACAAGTAAATCTGACTCATCCGACTCTGGATAAGATTTGCTCTCATTGTCTTCGCTCGAAGACATAGGATTTTGTTGAGCATCACTTTAGTGACTCTGACTTTGTTCACTTGGACCCCACTTAACAGTGCGGTGGTTCCTATGACTCAACAAGGAAGAAAAAGAAACAACGAAACAACTAAGTCTTCGCACTCCATAGTTTTCATGCGATGTCTTCTCATGTCATAGACTTCAACGTGAATAGCTTCATAGACCACCATTGTCTTCAATGTCTACACACATTTTTAGGGGTCACCTCCGGTAGGTAAACCGAATCAATGAGGGACTACTACCTGTGTTATCCTGTAATTCTCCAAACACATTAGTCACTCAACCAGGTTTGTCGTTAATACTCCAAAACCAACTAGGGGTGGCACTAGATGCACTTACACATGGCGAACCTACAAATTATCAAGAAGCTATGATGAGACCATTAAATGGCTTGAGGCCATGAAATCTGAGATAGGATCCATGTATGAGAACAAAGTGTGGACTTTGGTGGATTTGCCCGATGATCGGCGACCCATAGAGAATATATGGATGTTCAAGAAGAAGACTAATGTTGATGGCAATGTTACTATTTACAAAGCTCGACTTGTCGCAAAAGGTTTTCGACAAGTTCAAGGAGTTGACTACGATGAAACTCTCTCACCCATTGAAGGAGTCCTGGATTAGGGGGTATCCGGACAGCCGGACTACATACATCGTCCGGACTATTGAAATGTGAAGATACAAGACTCAAGACTCCGGCCCGTGTCCATATGGGAATCACCTTTGCGTGGAAGTCAAGCTTGGTGATCCGGATATTGTATTTCCTTCCTTGTAACCGACTCCATGTAAACCATATCCCTCTCTGGTGTCTATATAAACCGGAGAGGTTGGTCCTTAGAAGGTCGATCACATTTACAATCATACCATCATAGGCTAGCTCCTAGGGTTTAGCCTCTACAATCTTGTGGTAGATCTACTCTTGTACTACTCATATCTTCAATATTAATCAAGCAGGAAGTAGGGTTTTACCTCCATCGAGAGGGCCCGAACCTGGGTAAACATTGTGTCCCTTGCTTCCTGTTACCATCAGCCTAAGATGCACAGATCGGGACCCCCTACCCGAGATCCGCTGGTTTTGACACCGACATTGGTGCTTTCATTGAGAGTTCCTCTGTGTCATCGTTGTAAGGCTCGATGGCTCGTCTCGTTGTCAAGGACAACATCACCTCTGGGGGAGCGCTGGCTGTAGGCCAAGCTCTCCGACTTGACGGCTTCATTATGGCCGCCCCATCGGCTGTCGCGCCAACGAATGCCTCTCGGGTCATCATCCATAACCTTCGCATCAACTCGGAGCTTGCCGAACAGATGGATCCGATAGAGCTCTCCTCCCTTAATGAGCTCTTGGATCGCATCACCGCTTTGGGAGTCGCTACGGACTATGACTGGATTGGGCTTAAACCTGACCAAAGGGAAATTAGGTCCCCGCCGGCCACCCATGAGGTAGCGGTAGGGGAGGAACCATGCATGGGTTGCCCCCCAACTTTGAGGATGAATTATGTCCGGATCACCAAACTCTGTGAGCCGAACACCTCCTCAAAGGAAGACATGACCCGGGTCCCGGACTTAGAATCGAGCATTGGGCCGAAGAGATTGGGCAATGCTCCGGATCGCGGACTGTCAGGCTCGGAACCTCCAATGCCCCCAGGTGATAGATCGGATCAAAATCCGAATTCAGCCAACGACAATAACTTGGACTTAAACCGTCTCCCCTGCATCAGGCAAGAGCCCCAGGAGACAATACACCGTTACTAGGCCAGATTCCTCCTTGCACTTACCAAGGTCGAGGACTGCCACAAGAAGGACGTGTTGGAAATATGCCCTAGAGGCAATAATAAATTAGTTATTATTATATTTCCTTGTTCATGATAATCGTTTATTATCCATGCTATAATTGTATTGATAGGAAACTCAGATACATGTGTGGGTACATAGACAACACCATGTCCCTAGTAAGCCTCTAGTTGACTAGCTCGTTGATCAATAGATGGTTACGGTTTCCTGACCATGGACATTGGATGTCATTGATAACGGGATCACATCGTTAGGAGAATGATGTGATGGACAAGACCCAATCCTAAGCCTAGCACAGAGATCGTGTAGTTCGTATCCTAAAGCTTTTCTAATGTCAAGTATCTTTTCCTTAGACCATGATATTGTGCAACTCCCGGATACCGTAGGAATGCTTTGGGTGTACCAAACGTCACAACGTAACTGGGTGACTATAAAGGTGCACTACAGGTATCTCCGAAATTGACTGTTGGGTTGGCACGAATCGAGACTGGGATTTGTCACTTCGTGTAAATGGAGAGGTATCTCTGGGCCCACTCGGTAGGACATCATCATAATGTGCACAATGTGACCAAGAGGTTGATCACGGGATGATGTGTTACGGAACGAGTAAAGAGACTTGCCGGTAACGAGATTGAACAAGGTATCGGTATACCGACGATCGAATCTCGTGCAAGTATAATACCGCTAGACAAAGGGAATTGTATACGGGATCGATTGAGTCCTTGACATCGTGGTTCATCCGATGAGATCATCGTGGAACATGTGGGAGCCAACATGGGTATCCAGATCCCGCTATTGGTTATTGACCGGAGAACGTCTCGGTCATGTCTGCATGGTTCCCGAACCCGTAGGGTCTACACACTTAAGGTTCGATGACGCTAGGGTTATAAAGGAAGTTTGTATGTGGTTACCGAATGTTGTTCGGAGTCCCGGATGAGATCCCGGACGTCACGAGGAGTTTCGGAATGGTCCGGAGGTAAAGATTTATATATGGGAAGTCCTGTTTTGGTCACCGGAAAAGTTTTGGGTTTTATCGGTAACGTACCGGGACCACCGGGAGGGTCCCGGGGGTCCACCAAGTGGGGCCACCGGCCCCGGAGGGCTGCATGGGCCAAGTGTGGGAGGGGACCAGCCCCAGGTGGGCTGGTTCGCCCCCCTACAAGGGCCCAAGGCGCCTAGGGTTTGGGGAGGGGGCGCCCCACCTTGCTTGGGGGGGGGGGGAGTTTCCCCCTCTCCACCCCTTGGCCGCCCCCCTAGATGGGATCTAGGGCTGGCCGCCGCCCCCTAGGGGTGGAAACCTAGGTGGGGGCGCAGCCCCCTCTCCCCCTATATATAGTGGAGGCATAGGAGCAGCCCAATACATGAGTTTCTTCTCCTGTTGGCGCAGCCCTACCTCTCTTTCTCCTCATATCTCGCGGTGCTTAGTGAAGCCCTGCTGGACTACCACGCTACTCCATCACCACCATGCCGTTGTGCTGCTGCTGGATGGAGGCTTCCTCAACCTCTCCCTCTCACCTTGCTGGATCAAGGCATGGGAGACGTCACTGGGCTGTACGTGTGTTGAACGTGGAGGTGCCGTCCGTTCGGCACTAGGATCTCCGGTGATTTGGGTCACGACGAGTACGACTCCTTCAACCCCGTTCTCTTGAACGCTTCCGCTTAGCAATCTACAAGGGTATGTAGATGCACTCTCCTTCCCCTCGTTGCTGGTTTCTCCATAGATAGATCTAGGTGACACGTAGGAAAATTTTGAATTTCTATGACGTTCCCCAACAGTGGCATCATGAGCTAGGTCTATTGCGTAGATTCTTTGCACAAGTAGAACACAAAGTAGTTGTGGGCGTTGATGTTGTTCAATATGCTTACCATTACTAGTCCAATCTTGTTTCGACGGTATTGTGGGATGAAGCGGCCCAGACCGACCTTACACGTACTCTTACGTGAGACAGGTTCCACCGACTGACATGCACTTGTTGCATAAGGTGGCTAGCTGGTGCCAGTCTCTCCCACTTTAGTCGGAATGGATTCGATGAAAAGGGTCCTTATGAAGGGTAAATAGCAATTGGCATATCACGTTGTGGTTTTGCGTAGGTAAGAAACATTCTTGCTAGAAACCCATAGCAGCCACGTAAAACATGCAAACAACAATTAGAGGACGTCTAACTTGTTTTTGCAGGGTATGCTTTGTGATGTGATATGGCCAAGAAGAATGTGATGAATGATATGTGATGTATGAGATTGATCATGTTCTTGTAATAGGATTCACGACTTGCATGTCGATGAGTATGACAACCGGCAGGAGGCATAGGAGTTGTCTTAAATTTATTGTATGACCTGCGTGTCATTAAACAACGCCATGTAATTACTTTACTTTATTGCTAACCGGTAGCCATAGTAGTAGAAGTAATAGTTGGCGAGACAACTTCATGAAGACACGATGATGGAGATCATGATGATGGAGATCATGGTGTCATGCCGGTGACGATGATGATCATGGAGCCCCGAAGATGGAGATCAATGGAGCTATATGATATTGGCCATATCATGTCACTACTATATAATTGCCTGTGATGTTTATTATGTTTATGCATCTTGTTTACTTAGAACGACGGTAGTAAATAAGATGATCCCTTACAACAATTTCAAGAAGTGTTCTCCCCTAACTGTGCACCGTTGCTAAAGTTCGTCGTTTCGAAGCACCACGTGATGATCGGGTGTGATAGATCCTTACGTTCACATACAATGGGTGTAAGATAGTTTTACACATGCAAAACACTTAGGGTTAACTTGACGAGCCTAGCATGTACAGACATGGCCTCGGAACACAGAGACCGAAAGGTCGAGCATGAGTCGTATAGTAGATACGATCAACATGAAGATGTTCACCGATGATGACTAGTCCGTCTCACGTGATGATCGGACACGGCCTAGTTGACTCGGATCATGTAATCACTTAGATGACCAGAGGGATGTCTATCTGAGTGGGAGTTCATAAGATGAACTTAATTATCCTGAACATAGTCAAAAGATCTTTGCAAATTATGTCGTAAGCTCGCGCTTTATTTCCACTATTTAGATATGTTCCTAGAGAAAATATAGTTCAAAGTTGATAGTAGCGATTATGCGATCAGTAGAAAGCTTGTGTCCTTAATGCACCGCTCAGTGTGCTGAACCCCAAACGTCGTTTGTCGATGTTGCGAACATCAGACATACACGTTTTGATAACTACGTGATAGTTCAGTTAAATGGTTTAAGTAGAGGCACCAAAGACGTTTTTGAAATGTCGCGGAACATATGAGATGTTTCGAGGGCTGAAATTGCGATTTCAGGCTCGTGCCCACGTCAAGAGGTATAAGACCTTCGACGATTTTCTTAGCCTGCAAACTCAGGGAGAAAAGCTCAATCATTGAGCTTGTGCTCAGATTGTCTGAATGCAACAATCACTTGAATCGAGTGGGAGTTGATCTTCCAGATGAGATAGTGATGTTTCCACAAAGTCATTGCGACCAAGCTGCTAGAGCTTCGCGATGAACTATAACATATCAAGGATAGAGATGATGATCCTTGAGGTATTCGCGTTGTTTGACATCGCGAAAGTAGAAATCAAGAAGGAGCATCAATTGTTGATGGTTGGTGAAACCACTAGTTTCAAGAAGGGCATGGGCAAGAAGGGATACTTCATGAAACGGCAAATCAGCTGCTGCTCTAGTGAAGAAACCCAAGGTTGAACCCAAACCCGAGACTAAGTGCTTTTGTAATAAGGGGAACAACCACTGGAGCAGAATTACCCTAGATACTTGGTAGATGAGAAGGCTGGCAAAGTCGATAGAAGTATATTGGATATACATTATGTTAATGTGTACTTTACTAGTACTCCTAGTAGCACCAGGGTATTAAGATACCGGTTCAGTTGCTAAGTGTTAGTAACTCGAAATAAAAGAGCTACGGAATAAACGGAGACTAGCTAAAGGTGAGTTGACGATATGTCTTGGAAGTGTTTCCAAGTTTGATGTGATCAAAAATCGCACGCTCCCTCTACCATAAAGATTAGTATTAAACCTGAATAATTGTCATTTGGTGTTTGCGTTGAACATAGACATAATTGGATTATGTCTATCGCAATACGGTTATTCATTTAAGGAGAATAATGGTTACTCTATTTATTTGAATAATACCTTCAATGGTCTTGCACCTAAAGGAATGGTTATTGAATCTCGATCGTAGTGATACACATTTTCATGCCAAAAGATATAAGTGATAGTACCACCTACTTGTGGCACTGCCATGTAAGTCATATTGGTATAAAACGCATGAAGAAGCTCCATGTTGATGGATCTTTGGACTCACTCGTTTTTTTGAAAAGTTTGATACATGCGAACCATGTCTATTGGTGTATACGCATGAAGAAACTCCATGCAGATGGACCATTTGGACTCACTTGATTTTGAATCTCTTGAGATATGCAAATCATACCACATGGGCAAGATGACTGAAAAACCTCTTTTTCAGTAAGATGGAACAAGATAGCAACTTGTTGGAAGTAACACATTTTGATGTGTGCAGTCCAATGAGTGCTGAGGCATGCAGTGAATATTGTTATGTTCTTACTTCACAGATGATTCGAGTAGATGTTGAGTATATTTACTTTGAAACACAAGTCTGAATTATTGAATGGTTCAAGTAATTTCAGAGTGAAGTTGAAGATCATCGTGACAAGAGGATAAAATGTCTATGATATGATCATAAAGATGAGTATCTGAGTTACGAGCTTTGGCACGCAACAAAGACATTGTGGAAATTGTTTCACAATTAATACCGTCTGGAACACCATAGTGTGATGGTGTGTCCGAACATCATAGTTGCACCCTATTGGATATGGTGCGTACCATGATGTCTCTTATCGAATTACCGCTATCGTTCATGGGTTAGGCATTAGAGACAACCGCACTCACTTTAATAGGGTACCACATAATTCCGTTGAGATGACACCATTTGGAGAAACCTAAGTTGTCGTTTCTTAAAGGTTTGGGGGCTGCGACGCTTATATGAAAGAGTTTCAGGTTGATAAGCTCGAACCCAAAGCGGATAAAATGCATCTTCATAGGACACCCAAAAACAGTTGGGTATACCTCCTAATTCAGATCCGAAAGCAATTGTTTCTTGAATCGGGTCCTTTCTCGAGGAAAAGTTCGTCTCGAAAATTGAGTGGGAGGATGGTGGAGACTTGATGAGGTTATTGAACCATCACTTCAACTAGTGTGTAGCAGGGCACAGGAAGTTGTTCCTATGGCGCCTACACCAATTGAAGTAGAAGCTTATGATAGTGATCATGAAGTTTCGGATCAATTCACTACCGTACCTCGTAGGGTGGCAAGGATGTGTACTACTTTAGAGTGGTACAATAATCCTGTCTTGAAGGTCATGTTGCTAGACAACAATGAACCTACGAGCTATGGAGAAGCGATGGTGGGCCCAAATTCCGACAAATGGTTAGAAGCCATGAAATCCTTGATAGGATCCATGTATCAGAACAAAGCATGGACTTTGGCGGACTTGTCCGATGATCGGCAAGCCATTGAGATAAATGGATCTTTGAGAACAAGACGGACGTGGACGGTAATGTCACCGTCTATGAAGCTCAACTTGTGGCAAACAGTTTTTTCACAAGTTCAAGGAGTTGACTACGAGGAGATTTTTCTCATCCGTAGCGATGCTTAAGTCCGTCAGAATCATGTTAGCATTAGCTGCATTTATGAAATCTGGCAAATGGATGTCATAACGAGTTTCCTTACCAGTTTTCGTAAGGAAAGGTTGTATGTGATACAATCAGAAAGGTTTTGTCGATCCTAAGGATGCCAAAAGGTATGCTAGCTCCAGCGATCCTTCCATGGACTGGAGTAAGCATCTCGGAGTTGGAATATGTACTTTGATAAGATGATCAAAGATTTTGGGTTTATACAAAGTTTATGAGAAACTTGTATTTCCAAAGAAGTGAGTGGGAGCACTATAGAATTTCTGATGAGTATATGTTGTTGACATATTGATGATCAGAAATGATGCAGAATTTCTAGAAAGCATATAGGGTTGTTTGAAAGGTGTTTTTCAATAGAAAACCTAGCTTAAGCTACTTGAACATTGAGCATCAAGATCTATGAGGATAGATCAAAAACGCTTAATGGTACTTTCAAATGAGCATATACCTTGACATGATCTTGAAGGTGTTCAAGATGGATCAGTCAAAGAAGGAGTTCTTGCCTGAGATGTAAGGTATGAAGTTAAGACTTAAAGCTCGACCACGGCAGAAAAGAGAGAAAGGACGAAGGTCATCCCCTATGCTTTAGACGTAGGCTCTACAGTATGCTATGCTAAGTACCGCACCGGTTGTGTGCCTTTCTACATATCTGGCAAGAGAGTACAAAGGTGATCAAGGAGTAGATCACCAGATAGCGGTCAAAATTGTCCTTGGAGTACTAAGGACATGTTTCTCGATTATGGAGGTGATAAAGAGTTCGGCGTAAAGGGTTACATCGATGCAAGCTTTAACACCTATCCGAATGACTCTGAGCAGCAAACCGGATACGTATAGTGGAGCAACCATTTGGAATAGCTCCAAGTGGAGCGTGGAAGCACCATTTACAATATGACATAGAGATTTGCGAAGTACATACAGATCTGAATGTTGCAGACCCGTTGACTAAAACCTCTCTCACAAGCAGAACATGATCAAACCCCAGAACTCATTGAGTCTTAATCACATGATGATGTGAACTAGTTTAATGACACTAGTAAACTCTTTGGATGTTGGTCACATGGCGATGTGACCTGTCAGTGTTAATCACATGGCGATGTGAACTAGATTATTGACTCTAGTGCAAGTGGGAGACTTTTGGAAATATGCCCTAGAGGCAATAATAAATTAGTTATTATTATATTTCCTTGTTCATGATAATCGTTTATTATCCATGCTATAATTGTATTGATAGGAAACTCAGATACATGTGTGGGTACATAGACAACACCATGTCCCTAGTAAGCCTCTAGTTGACTAGATCGTTGATCAATAGATGGTTACGGTTTCCTGACCATGGACATTGGATGTCATTGATAACAGGATCACATCATTAGGAGAATGATGTGATGGACAAGACCCAATCCTAAGCCTAGCACAGAGATCGTGTAGTTCGTATGCTAAAGCTTTTCTAATGTCAAGTATCTTTTCCTTAGACCATGAGATTGTGCAACTCCCGGATACCGTAGGAATGCTTTGGGTGTACCAAACGTCACAACGTAACTGGGTGACTATAAAGGTCCACTACAGGTATCTCCGAAAGTGTCTGTTGGGTTGGCACGAATCGAGACTGGGATTTGTCACTCCGTGTGAACGGAGAGGTATCTCTATGCCCACTCGGTAGGACATCATCATAATGTGCACAATGTGACCAAGGGGTTGATCACGGGATGATGTGTTACGGAACGAGTAAAGAGACTTGCCGGTAACGAGATTGAACAAGGTATCGGTATACCGACGATCGAATCTCGGGCAAGTATAATACCGCTAGACAAAGGGAATTGTATACGGGATCGATTGAGTCCTTGACATCGTGGTTCATCCAACGAGATCATCGTGGAACATGTGGGAGCCAACATGGGTATCTAGATCCCGCTGTTGGTTATTGACCGGAGAACGTCTCGGTCATGTCTGCATGGTTCCTGAACCCGTAGGGTCTACACACTTAAGGTTCGATGACGCTAGGGTTATAAAGGAAGTTTGTATGTGGTTACCAAATGTTGTTCGGAGTCCCGGATGAGATCCCGGATGTCATGAGGAGTTCCGTAATGGTCCGGAGGTAAAGATTTATATATGGGAAGTCCTGTTTTGGTCACTGAAAAAGTTTCGGGTTTTATCGGTAACGTACCGGGACCACCGGGAGGGTCCCGGGGGTCCACCAAGTGGGGCCACCGGCCCCGGAGGGCTGCATGGGCCAAGTGTGGGAGGGGACCAGCCCCAGGTGGGCTGGTGCGCCCCCCCCCCACAAGGGCCCAAGGCGCCTAGGGTTTGGGGAGGGGGCGCCCCACCTTGCTTGGGCGGCAAGTTTCCCCCTCTCCACCCCTTGGCCGCCCCCCTAGATGGGATCTAGGGCTGGCTGCCGCCCCCTAGGGGTGGAAACCTAGGTGGGGGCGCAGCCCCCTCTCCCCCTATATATAGCGGAGGCATAGGAGCAGCCCAATACATGAGTTTCTTCTCCTGTTGGCGCAGCCCTACCTCTCTTTCTCCTCATATCTCGCGGTGCTTGGCGAAGCCCTGCTGGACTACCACACTCCTCCATCACCACCACGCCATTGTGCTGCTGCTGGATGGAGTCTTCCTCAACCTCTCCCTCTCACCTTGCTGGATCAAGGCATGGGGGACGTCACCGGGCTGTACGTGTGTTGAATGCGGAGGTGCCGTCCGTTCGGCACTAGGATCTCCGGTGATTTGGATCACGACGAGTACAACTCCTTCAACCCCGTTCTCTTGAACGCTTCCGCTTAGCGATCTACAAGGGTATGTAGATGCACTCTCCTTCCCCTCGTTGCTGGTTTCTCCATAGATAGATCTTGGTGACACGTAGGAAAATTTTGAATTTCTGCGACGTTCCCCTACAGGACGTAGTCTCACTTTTCTTCAAAAACTACACGAACGAAGGACTCATTAATGCTATAAGTCGTTGTGACATAGTACGCTTTGCGGACTTGGCAACCATAGTATAGAAGTACTGTGCGATGGAAAGTGCCTGGAAGACCCAAACGGAATTTTGGGATAGTACGACCCTCAGCAGAACCTTTGTCCGAACTAAATAGCCGAACTCTTGTAAGTCCACCAATTCAATTCCCAAGAAACCAAAACCCGCCCCAGGGCGTGGAACCGTATTGGAAGAATGGCTCAATGGGCCCTGTAAGCTTCACATTACGCCGGATGCAACACCAACCATAGCCTTAGGGCATGTTGGATACTCCGACAGGTAGCAAAAAGTAGCGAATATCTCCTTGAGAGCCATAAAGCAGAACAACATCCCGCCAAGGAACACAATACGGTACTAACAGTCTTCGAGACTTTCGCCTCGAAGAATAGGCGCAAGCGAGCTCATCGAAGCCCCGCTGAAATCTGCCATGTGGCAAAAATAAATCCGTGGAACGACACTGCTATAACTTTCAATGCCAGTGACGAACCCCAATTCCAGACCATCCGGGCACCAGCCGCTCTGGTCCTCAGCCCAATAGTTGACGGATTTTGGCTCACTAAAGTACTCATGGACGGCGGAAGCGGATTAAACTTGATCTACGAAGAAACACTCAAGAAGATGGAAATTGATAAAAGCCGCATTGAACAAAGTGGCACAACCTTCAGGGGAATTATACCTAGTCGGGAAGCATGGTGTTCGGGAAAAATCACACTTGATGTGGTATTCGGCACCCCAAAGAATTATAGGTCCAAAGAAATCACATTCCAAGTGGCTCCTTTCAGCAGCGGATACCACGCCCTTCTAGGGCGGGACGCGTTTGCAATCTTTCAAGCTATACCCCATTACGGGTACATGAAGCTTAAAATGCCCGGACCCAATGGAAACATCACTCTAGTCAGTGATCCGGACATTTCTCTCCATGCCAAAAACAAAACAGCAGCACTAGCCTTGGAAGCATTGTCCGAAGCCCTAGTAGCAGAAGAATTAACAACACTGCGCGCCACCATGGACAGGGACGATGTGATACTCGACAAGCGACCCAAGTTCACCTCATTTAAACCCGCAGATGAGACAGTCAAATTCCAAGTCCATCCAATGGACCCCATGAAGACAGCTTCCATCGGGACACAGTTGAGCCCTGCTATGGACGCCGCATTGCGAGACTTCTTATGTGAGAATTGGGACATTTTTGCCTGGCACCCATCGGACATGCCGGGCATCCCGTGCGGATTGGCTGAACATAGCCTTAACATAGCCTTAACATACTAAAGGGATACAAACCTGTTAAACAGACTCTAAGGTGATTTTCAGAGCCCAAACAGCAAGCCATGGGGGAAGAGCTAGCCAAGCTACTTGAGGCCAGATTCATCAGAGATATCAAGCATCCGGATTGGCTGGCGAACTTGGTAATGGTACCAAAGAAGGACAAATCCTGGCGCCTGTGCGTCGACTTCAAAGACCTCAACAAGGCTTGCCCCAAGGATCCCTTTCCCCTCCCTTGCATCGATCACAGCAGGACACGACTCGCTGTGTTTCCTCGACACATACTCTGGATACCATCAAATAAAGATGGCAGAGTCCGACCAAGCTGCAACAGCTTTCATAACGCCATATGGCCCTTTCTGCTTCAACACTATGCCTTTCGGTCTTAAGAATGCCGGCGCAACCTATCAATGCATGATTCAAACATGCCTGGAAAAGCAAATCGGCAAAATAGTGGAAGCATACGTGGATGGCGTAGTCATAAAAACAAGACACGTCAAAACCCTAATAGATGACTTGAGGCTTACGTTCGACAACCTCCGAACATACGACATCAAGCTGAATCCAGAAAAATGCGTTTTCGGCGTCCCCTCTGGAAAACTGCTTGGCTTCATCGTTTCCAATAAAGGTATTGAACTAATCCGGCAAAAATCCGAGCTTTGTCGCAGTTGGCTATACCAACAGACCTCAAACACATCCAGAAACTAGCTGGATGCGTGGCTGCTTTGAGCCGCTTTATCTCCAGGTTAGGAGAAAAGGCATTACCTCTTTACCACCTTCTTCGGTGCACCGAACACTTCGTGTGGACGGATGCAGCCGCGGCCGGACTCGATGGAATAAAGACCTTATTGGCCAATAATCCAGTCCTAATAGCGCCAAATATCGGCGAACCTATGATGCTGTACATAGCTGCAACACATCAAGTTGTAAGCGCAGTACTCGTCGTTGAACGAGAGGTTGACGGATACAAATTCCCGCTATAGAAGCCGGTTTATTATGTATCCACGGTCCTTACCCCATGCAAATCCCGACACCCACACTATCAAAAAATAGCATACGCGGTCTTCATGGCATCCCGAAAACTATGACACTACTTTCAAGAGTGTTCGATTACGGTGGCCTTCGAAGTACCACTAAACGATATAATAAATAACCGCGATGCCACGAGCCGGATCGCTAAATGGACCATCGAGCTCCTTCCGTTCGACATAACATACAAGCCTCGACGGGCCATCAAGTCACAGGTATTAGCTGACTTTTTCGCTGAATGGACGGAAGCCGAACTCCCTAAAGAGTATGGCGCGTACTCTAACTGGATCATGCACTTCGACGGCTCTAAAATGCTGGTCGGATTGGGAGCAGGTTTAGTCCTGACGTCTCCCACCGGAGACACGATCCAATACGTCCTCCAAATATTATACACAGACTCCAACAATGCAGCCGAATACGAGGCTCTGTTGCACGGTCTTCGGATGGCAGTCTCTATGGGCATTCAACACCTAGAGGTGCGCGGGGATTCAAACCTTGCAATATCACAAATAAACGGAGACTTTGACGCCAAGGATCCAAAAATGGCGGCCTACCGTAATGCCGTCCTTAAAATGTCAGCTCGATTCGAGGGGCTCGAATTCCACCATGTGGCTCGAGAAAACAATCAAGCGGCAGATGTCCTTGCCGGCATCAGCGCTAAACGCGACCCTGTCCCACCTAACATATTCCTGGAAAGGCTGTTCAAGCCATCCGTGGTATGGGAAGGGGAGTCCGGCAATACCAGCACGGATCCGAATATATCCCCAGATTCCGAACTATCAGACATAATCGGAGGCTCTACCACCGAAATAACATCTTCATCCCACGAAATCATGGCTATCATCGCCTCGTGGACTGAGCCTTTCTTGGCCTACCTAAATAGGCAAGAGCTCCCCGAAGACCAAAATGAAGCACGTTGCATCGTCCGGCATTCTAAAGCTTACAAAGTCCATGAAGGGGAACCCTATAAGAAAAGTGCGGCCAGAGTGCTCCAAAGGTGCATCTCCGAAGAGGAAGGGCGACAGCTCTTGGCTGAAATCCATGCCGGACTGGGTGGGCACCACACCGCGGCTCGAGCACTAGTCAGCAAGGCCTTCCGTACAGGTTTCTATTGGCCGACGGCCCGAGCAGACACACAGGACCTTGTCCAACGCTGCGTCGGTTGCCAGCTATTTGCCAATCAGATTCATATGCCCCCTACCGCTCTCCAAACAATCCCCATAACTTGGCCCTTCGCGGTCTGGGGACTGGATATGGTTGGACCCCTTAAAGGGGGAAGCCACAAGAAAAAATACTTATTGGTCATGGTAGACAAGTTCATCAAATGGATAGAAGCCAAACCAGTCAAAATGGCCAAATCCGGACCAGTAATAGACTTTATATCCGGGGTCGTACACCGATACGGTGTCCCCCACAGCATCATCACCAATAATGGCTCAAATTTCACAGCCGATGAACTGAAAGCTTGGTGCGGCAAAATGGGCATTAAGCTCGACTACGCTTCCGTCTACCATCCTCAAACAAACGGCCAGGTTGAACGGGCAAACGGTCTTATTATGGGTGGCATCAAACCCAGACTAGTGCGATCCTTGACAGAGTCGGACACTCATTGGTTCGAGGAGCTCGACTCCATACTCTGGGGGCTGCGGACCACACCGAATCGCACCACCGGATATACACCATTTTTTATGGTGTACGGCGCGAAAGCAGTACTACCCTGTGACATAATACATGATTCGCCACGCGTACGCATGTACGAAGAGAAGGAAGCCGAGTTAGATTGGCAGGATAACTTGGACGCCCTGGAGGAGGAGAGCGACATCGTGAAGGCTTGTTCCGCATTCTATCAGCAACAGTCTCGATGATACCAGAGCAGAGAAGTACGGGCCAAAACTTATAATATTGGCGAGCTCGTTCTACGCTTACCGGAGAAGAAGAAGGACAAGCTCAAACCCAAGTGGGAAGGTCCCTTCGTCATCGACAAAGTTCTCACCGGAGGAGTGCACCGCTTACGTAATGCGTCCGACAACAGACTCGAGCCGAATCCATGGAACGCGACTAGACTCCGGAGATTCTATGCCTAGCGCCGAACTCAGTGTTCGTCTCCTTACTCCCTTCCTTTCATTTATGCTCCATCCCTTTTCCTTTCTCAATTTTTCTTCCTCTTCACACAACGTATTTAATACAGTGCGGACTTCCGGATCACTCCAGCCGCACTATGTGTGTAAGCAATACCTTGGGGCTTGCTATACGGAAGCTAAAAATAATTACTCTAATGGCCTTTCGCCCATCACATATGCATTTCTTTTTCCTTATGTGCCTTTTCTTCACCATTATATGCATCGATATGACTTACGATGTGGCCAAGCTGGGTTTCCTGGCTCTTGTGTTTATGCCCTACGTTCCCGTTAATTCGGCTAGGGCATAAGGCGAGCACCTCTGTGATTGTTATTGCCGGTTCAGCCGGATGTGTACCTCAGACTGGGTGAAGCCGAAAGCTAGTTTCCTTGAGAGAATATTCGGTCGGTGACCAAAATATGTATTCGTTTATTACAACGTACATCCCAGAGGTCTTGTATCCTGCACCATGGTTCGCAGTCCGGACATGTGCCTTGTTGCATGCTTACCCAGGGAAAGGAACCCCTAACGGAACTATTCTCCCTGGAAGATGTTTCTTACTATCCATGTAATATAACATAACTAGTTGGGTACTTGTCTGTTCAAGCAGTTATGACCCCTACTCCTGGTTTCCACGCATACTCTGGTTTTGTATAACTGGGCGGGTATTCAGACACACCCCGGACTATAGGATCCGGGGGCTGAAGCGAAAAGGTCCGCCATGACAAATGATTTTAATCCGACTAGGGGCTACTTATGTCCATCGAATTACACACTCACTTGGACTGACTATATTCCTCCTCTATACCATCCAACAGGCTATCTAGCTTACAATCCTATTGAGAATACTTTGTGGCTAACACCACCTGGTCATATACCAGACTCACGGGAATTTCTTGCCCATCTGGCCCTGCCGGTCCGACTTCGGCCATATGGTTCGGGTCCAGCTTGGTGTAGCGCGTCTTCACCATAGCCCATGCTTCTCTTGCACCTTGCCGGCAGGCTGACATCTTCCACAATCGAAAGCGCCACCGTGCTCCTTGAAGCATGTCCACAAGCTCCCCCATGCCATTCGGCAGGAAGCTTGATGGCCACAAAGCCTGCGCAATGCCCTGCATCGCCTACCGAGCTCGCTCGTGCAGTTGTGAGAGGTCTTGCAGTAAATCGCCTGCAGATGTGGGCATCTCCTCCTCAGGGCGATCTGTTAACATTCCTACAAGCAAAATACTTTCAATATACTTCCTCGCCGAACTATGCTACAGTTCGTTTAGGCACTTACCATAAATGCCGTGGTGAAGCCTTTTGTTCTCCTTCACGGAGTCCGCCAGCTGTGCGCGGACGTCTTTCAATTCCACGTCCAGCCGAACATTGGCATCTTGAAGATTATTCTTCTCCTGCTTAACTTGCATAAGAATGCGCTCGCCAGCCCTTAGCTGCCTCTAGAGATGCGACTCGTCATCCCTTCCACCCTCCGGATTCACCCCGGGGTTAACTGCAGAATTTTTTGTTAAATTCATCATACTAGCCACTTACTAACTGGTGCATTTTTGTACAATCGAGAAAAATGTTACCAGATGAGGCCTTCTAGGATTCCTCTAGCTTGGCAACCGTGGCCCTCGGTTGGGTCTTGCACCCCTCTAGCTCCCGAGACAATTTCTCATTCTTATCTACAAGAACTTGCGCATAAATTGATCCTTAAAACAGTTGTTCCAACCGTTTCAAGTCTCGGGGGTGTCGGTGTCAAAACCGACGGATCTCGGGTAGGGGGTCCCGATCTGTGCGTCTTAGGCTGATGGTAACAGGAAGAAAGGGACACAATGTTTACCCAGGTTCGGGCCCTCTCGATGGAGGTAAAACCCTACTTCCTGCTTGATTAATATTGAAGATATGTGGAATACAACAGTTGATCTACCACGAGATCGTAGAGGCTAAGCCCTAAGAGCTAGCCTATGATGGTACGATTGCAAATGTGATCGGCCTTCTAAGGACCATCCTCTCCGGTTTATATAGACACTGGAGAGCTAGGGTTTACATGGAGTCGGTTACAAGGAAGGAAACATAATATCCGGATCGCCAAGCTTGTCTACCACGCAAAGGAGAGTCCCATCCGGACACGAGCCAAAGTCTTGAGTCTTGTATCTTGACGCTTCTATAGTCCGGACGATGAATATAGTCCGGCTGTCCGGATACCCCCTTATCCAGGACTCCCTCAGTAGCCCCTGAACCAGGCTTCAATGATGATGAGTCCAACGCGCAGTCTTGTCTTCGGCATTACAAGGTGGGTTCCTCCTCCGAATACTCCAAGGTTATTATCGAACACGTAGGTCATGTCCAGATCTGCAAAATGATCCTCACATACCACTGTAGAGAGAATGATACTTCAGCTGAAGATTTTTAGACGACGTGACACGCCACTAGAGCTAGGTCATTATTCGAACTGTTTTTCACAACCAGCCACAGCATGTATTGCGAGGCGGTTTCCTTGACACGTCTTGTCAAAGCAGAGATCATGTCCCCTTATCACGGGATTCTCATCAATACGGGTATGGGTAATCCCCCCGTGCCATCAATCGTGGCACTTGGGAAGTAAGCGATTCTCAACAGGCTAGTGGGGAGGCGCACCGCTTTTGTCGCCTCCATATAAAGGGATAAGAGTTCCCCATTCTTACCCACGCCTTCTTCCTCCCTCGCATACTCTTGCCCCCTCGAGCTCCAGCGCCCTAGCCCAGGTTTTCTCTGCATAGTCAGTCATGTCCGGAGCAGGAGGCAAGTGGGTGGCTTCCACCGTGACGGAGAAGATCACGAATCTCCGGGCGGCCGGATACTTGGCCGCAGATATAGCGCACCAGCTACTAGACGAGGGGCAGGTCATTCCAACTCCAGGACCCCACGAGAGGGTTGTGTTCCTGGCCCACTTTGTCCGTGGACTGGGGTTTCCACTCCACCCCTTCGTCCGTGGGCTCATGTTCTACTATGGGCTAGACTTTCATGATCTAGCTCCGAACTTCGTCATCAACATTTCGGTGTTCATCGTTGTATACCAGGCCTTCCTCCGCATCAAGCCTCATTTCGGCTTGTGGCTGAAAATCTTCTGCGTGAAGCCGAAGATCATGAGCGGCCAGCAAGCGGAGTGCGGAGGAGCCATGGTGGGCAAAATGCCTAATGTCACCTGGCCTGAAGGCTCCTTTGCGGAAACCGTGAAGGGGTGTCAATCGGGGTGGTTCTTCATCACCGAGCCATGCGATGCCGATTGGGCGGCGGCCCCCGAGTTCCGATCTGGAACCCCTATGCGGCTCACCTCCTGGGAGTAGAAGGGCCTGCTATGGGGCGAATCTACAGAGCTGACCGGACTCATCAACTGCATCAAGGGCATGAAGGACAACAACATTAAGCTCGTCAACGTGATCCAAGTTATGCTCATTCGCCGGATTCTGCCGTGCCAAAGGCGGGCATTCAATCTGTGGGAGTTTGTCCCGGACGAACACCAGACGCTTCAGAGGCTCTACGGCATGAAGCACAAGGACGCGTGGAAGGCGCTATTCAAGGCCTCCGAAGTACCTCCTCTTATAACCGAGGACCGTGCGCTCCAAGCCTCACGGCACCCTACTCAGGTGAGTCCTCAGGCCGCCACCGGGTCCGGTTCTTCCCAATGTATTTATGGAAAATTCCTAAGTGATTGTGTATATTTGATTTAGGAGTATGTGGAGACAGCGGAGCGGATCGACAGTCCGGCTCCACTGCCAGAAGGCCCAGCTAATGATCTTCTAATGAAGATGCTGGTCCCGGCACCCTATAAGGGGCCGGAGAAGAAGGCTGACAAGAAGGCCCCGGGGACCCGAAAGGGTCTCCGAAATAAGGTTGCGCAAGCCTCGTCCGGAGACGACGAGGCGCATTCCTCCCCCGAAGGGGAAGAAGAAGAAGAGGAGGAGGAGGAGGCCGCCCCATCCGGAAAGGATGGGGGCCAGAGACGGCGAGCCAGGGGGGCAGGAGAGGCCCCCGACATAAGGCCGTCATACCCTTGTCGTCCGATGACGACGAGGCAGATTCCTCCCGTGGAGGCAAGGAGGAACAAGGAGAAACACCACCTTCCCGCACTAGGGAGGGAAGAAGAGGAAGGCCGCCCCGGTGGGAGAGACTGGGACGTCCAAGAAGGGAAAAGCATCCCTTCCGGACTACTCCGCCACCGCCGCCGATAGCGAGGAAGGGTGGCTGCCCCGGAAGAAGCCCTTTGTGCGATCGTAAGTGTCCGCACTCAATAGTATTTTCGCTTCATAGTATTCTTTATAATGCCGAACTTATATGCAGTCCGGCGAGGGTCCATCCCGAAGTGTCATCTTCGGACAGGTCCTTGAGTGAGTCAGCAATGAACTCACTCCCGACGGCCACGTCTCCTCGACCTGCGGACGACACGGAGGTGTTGTCCCTAAGGCTCCCAACGATGGCGGAGGTGGCCCTGGAGGCGCCTCAAGGCGGCGTCCCAGACGTCGGACTCGCGGGGTTCAAGGTCCCCGCGGATCATGTTGATGAGAGCCACGGTAAGCCGGGCTCTCAGCCGAACACTGTTCCGGAGCCTTCAGTGGTTCCAGACTTAGGCGGGCAACCCCTCGTTATGGAGGGAGGGCCGTCTATAACAAGGACTTCTGTTGCACCCCAGGAGCCAGATTGTCTGCTGGAAGCGCTTCATGGCGTTTCCCTAGGTGAAGAGCACCGTACTCTCATGAGTGCGGTGATTCAGAAGGTTTCGTCCGCCAAGAGCGGATTAACCGAAGCCTGCACCAGCCTCCTAACAGGCTTTGAGGTAAGCAGTAAAATATGTGAAGTTACCACCCGATAGGTAGTAGCCCCTGATGCTCTGTTTGGTGTTCGGAAAGAAAAACCAAACGGAGGGTCAATTATAATCCGCAGGAGTCTGACAATAATTTTGAATGTAAATAAACAGGCTGTGCTGCTGGCCGCTGCTGCTCGCACGGCCTAAATCGCCGGCCTAACGCAGGATTTAGAGCGGGCACGGGGAGAGCTCGGCCTCACAAGGAGGCAGCTTGACGAGAGAAAAGGTAAATGATTCCCCTATCTCCTATAATGAATAGTAAATAAAATTTGATTATGCTAACAACGAGACGTTGTGATATGGTAACGGAGACCACCACCGAAGTGGCGTCTCTCAAGAAGGCGCTGCCCGAGGCCAAACACAAAGCGGCCTTGGAAATCAAGGAGCGCGAAAAGCAAGAGGCCCGAGTGGGCGAGGTACAAGAAGAGCTCCAGGAGCTCGGCAAGAAGCTCGAGTCTGCGGAGTGGGAGCGGAAAGCAAAAGAGGCCGAGCTTGCGAAGGCCCTTACAAATACAAAAGACGCCAAGGCCAAAGCCGAGAGGGCTCAGCAGGAGATCTTGGAGGCCAAGAAAATAGCAGCGGGTAAGAAACTTTTTATGCAAAGCAAACATGTGGAGGAGGCGTTTCTTTTACTTACTCGAATCCGGAGCTCTCTAGGGGCATTCGCAGACTTGCCACGCAGCGTATCCGACACCGCGGAGTTCTACCGTGCCCAGGAGGGGAGCTCAACAGAGAAGTTGTTCTGGTCCTAGTATGCTGGGGATGAACACGCAATGCCTCTGAGTGACCAACTGAAGCAGTTGGTCGAACTCCACAAGGCGGCCAAAGTGGCTATGAAAGATCTCATAGTCCGGATATGGCCTGGCAAGCTTCTGCCCACCAGCTACTTCGATCTGATCAAGCCGATGGTGGATTCCTGTCCATGACTGTAAGTCATCAAGCGATCTGTTTTTATTGAGGGTGCCCGTCGGGACCTTTCCCGCGCCAAGGTGCATTGGGGCAAGCTGGATGCGGAGAAGCTGGTGAAGGACGGTCCGCTGGAGGGCAAGCCGCATCGCGTCCCCGAGAAGTATTATGATGGCGTTATGAAGGGTGCTTGCCTCGTGGCCGATGAATGTAGCAGAGACATAACTTTTGAATGAATTCACTTCTGTCATGTTTGTAATTTAAAGACGAAGTTACTTACGCTATGTAGCACCTTTATGATTTAAAATATTACCTTCTTTGTGGCTGTTTATCAAATTCTGAAAGTAGGCCAGTCGTCGGCTTCCGCCCCCGTGTAACTAGTACTGGGGTGTTCGTGGAAAACCCAGACACTTTTTATCCAAATTTTTGGTCCCTTAAGGAGGTGTCCAGCGCAGCGAACCAAGCAATCGGACTATACGGCTTTATAACCTTCACTTAGCCATAGAAGTCTATGATTTTAAATTTCGGCGAAGCCCCTAGTATCCGGAAGGCCGAATTGGGGCGCTCTACATGCCTATATCGAACAAAGCCGAATAATCGCCTAAGGTGAAAAATCTTTAAGGATTTTAAGACCTCTCGAACAGCGACCAGTCTCTCCCCACATCATGTCGGACAGTTTTGTGCTTTCTCTACTGAGGTGCTTGTACGGAAAAACCAGGGCACAATCGCAGTAGTTCTCTCTGCGCTACCTTAGCCGAATTGACGGAACGTAAGGTACCAAAGCAAGGGAGCCGGGCTATCCCAACTGTAACCCAAGACATGATTCGGAGTTGATGCATATAATGCTATAAGTTCGGGGTGCCGCAGTGTTGAAAATGTTCGGACTTGTCTTGCCGTATTATGGGGCGCTATAAGAAGCCCCTAGCAAACTCAATGTACCAAAGTGTACGGATGCAAAATCAAATGAACATTTATAAAAAATGCAAAAAATAAGAAGTAATAATAAGCTGACGCTGTATATTGTCTCCCATTGATAAATAATACGTTTAAGCATATGTTTACAATGAATGCACTTCACGGAGATAAATAGGATTATTTGACATATCCTATCCAGGAGCAGGCTACGTACAGATAGATAAGCGATCGTGAATAGATTCCACCTGGGTGTTTCCTGGTGTGCCTGAAGCTTGTTACCTCCTGGGTTTCCTCTCCTCTGTAAGTCCGACAATCCGGCTATTCTGGAGAAGCTGCACTAAACCAATGTCCTTAAGGGTAAAAGGAAAGGTTACGAAGTGATACCGTACTGTTGACTGAGCCACTGCTATGCCTCCGCCTGTGCCCATGGTATTTTGAGTGCGTAATTGTGTACGCGTGGTATGAATGCTGCCTGGGTGGGACTTGGGCGGAGGCCGGACTACTAGTCGTGCTCTTGACGTGCCTGCTGATCCTGTTGTGGGGTGTTTCGCCCTTGCTTGACGGAGCTTGAGGTTGTCGTCGCCGGATTGGTGGTTTGCCTGAGGAGGCTGCATTGTACTTCGGCCGCAAGGGCCGCAGTGTGTTCTTCTGTACGGAGAGAGCGGTCCATATTCCCGTTGACTGTTATGACCCCGCGCGGGCCTGGCATCTTGAGCTTCAGGTATGCATAGTGTGGTACCGCATTGAATCTAGCAAATGCGGTTCGCCCGAGCAGTGCGTGGTAACCACTGCGGAAAGGGACGATATTGAAGATTAACTCTTTGCTTCAGAAGTTATCCGGAGATCCGAAGACCATTTTCAATGTTATAGAGCCCGTACAGCGGGCCTCTACTCCAGGAATGACACCCTTAAAGGTGGTTCTGGTGGGCTTAACCTTGAAGGATCGATGCCCATTTTGCGCACTATGTCCTGATAAAGCAGGTTCAGGCTGCTGCCTCCATCCATAAGGACTCTTGTGAGGTGAAATCTGTCTATAATTGGGTCTAAAACCAATGCGGCGGAGCCGCCATGACGGATGCTGGTAGGATGATCCATACGATCAAAGGTGATCGGACAAGCTGACCATGGGTTGAATTTGGGGACAACTGGCTCCATCGCATATACGTCCCGTAGTGCCCGCTTCTGTTCCCGTTTGGGGATGTGGGTGGCATAGATCATATTGACCGTTTTCACCTGGGGGGGATTTCTTTTGCCCCCCATGTTCGGAAACCGGGGCTCATCGTCATCGTCACTGTGCAGCCCCTTGTCCTTGTTTTCGGCGTTTATTTTGCCGGCCTGTTTGAATACCCAGCAGTCTCTATTGGTGTGGTTGGCTGGCTTGTCCGGGGTGCCATGAATTTGGCACGAGCGCTCTAGTATATGGTCCAGACTGGACGGTCCTTGATTGTTACGCTTGAATGGCTTCTTCCGCTGACCGGATTTGGATCCGCTGAATCCGGCATTGACCGACGTATCCTCGGTGTTGTCACCGTTGTTCCGTCGCTTGTGTCTGTTGCGCTGTGGCTTACCATTACTGTCCCGGACATCTGAAGTTCCAGAGTGTGGCGTAGTGCTACTGCGAGCCAACTAGTTGTCCTCGCCCGCGCAAAAGTGGGTCATTAGTGTCGTAAGAGCTGCCATGGATTTGGGTTTAGGTGTATGGCGAGCCACTCGTCACGGATATTATGCTTGAAAGCCGCCAGGGCTTCGGCGTCCGGACAGTCGACTATTTGGTTCTTTTTAGTTAGGAACCGAGTCCAGAATTTCCTGGCTGATTCTCCGGGATGTTGAGTAATGTGGCTCAAGTCATCGGCATCCGGAGGTCGCACATATGTGCCCTGGAAGTTGTCAAGAAATGTGTCTTCCAGATTTTCCCAATTGCCAATGGAATTTGTAGGCAGGCTGTTTAGCCAGTGTCGGGTAGGTCCTTTGAGCTTAAGGGGAAGAAACTTGATGGCTTGTAGATCATCTCCGCGGGCCATGTGAATGTGGAGAAGGAAGTCTTCGATCCATACCACAGGGTCTGTGGTGCCATCGTATGATTCAATGTTTACGGGTTTAAACCCTTCTGGGAATTCATGATCCATCACTTCATTAGTGAAGCAGAGGGGGTGTGCGGCGCCTCTATGTCGGGCTATGTCGTGGCGCAGTACGGCTGCGTCTGACTGGTTGTATTCGGCCCGGTCGGATTTAGTGTATCCGGTATGACGGTCATCGTCATGTGCTTCGGCGCGCCCCCATGATCCATAGATCGATCTTGGTTGTCCTGCGGCGTTATCTAGTTTATCGCGCAGGTCCTGAGTATTGCCCCAGGCTGTAGTAAACCGGCGCGGGGGTACGGGCTGGTATTTCGGCTGATATGCCGTTTTTGTCCCGACCTCAAGGTGGTCGGTCAGCCGTGGGGTGCTCGAGTCCGTATTCCTCGGCTGCCAGGACTTCTGTCCATCTGTCTGCGAGCAGATCTTGATCATCTTGGAGCTACTGCTGCTTCTTCTTCAGGCTTCTCGCAGTGGCAATAAGCCGGCGCTTGAAGCGCTCCTGCTCTGCAGGGTCTTCGGGTACGCCAAACTCGTCGTCGCTGAGGCTAATCTCGTCTTCGGAGAGGGGCATGTAGTTGTCCTCCTCCAGGTACCCGTCCGCCGCCTGTTCTTCTGGGCTGTCATGCCCGTCTTCCTGTTCGTCCTGCTCGAAGGCGGGCTGTTCAGGGTTGTATTCATCGTCGGCACCGTCCGGATTGTTATCGTCTCTGGTGCCGGAGTTGCCTTGGCGGGGCTTGGAGCGGCGCGGGCGATGCCCATTCTTTGTTTTCTTCTTCGGGGTTATCCTCTGTTGCCTCATCACCATTGGTTTCTTTCGGAGAGTCCACCATGTATATATCATATGAAGAGGTGGGTGTCCACTGCCCTGTGAGCGGTAGCCCCTGTATGTCTCCTGCATCGTCGTCCATACCGTTGATGTCTTCGAAGTCAAAGTCGAGTACGTCGGTTAAATCATCGATCGTGGTGACAAAGTGGGTGGTGGGTGGGCAGCGAATTCCTTCGTCGCCTGCTTCCCACTCAGGCCAGACATAGTTCGGCCCAGAGCCTCCTGACAAAGAGAGAGACTTCAATGAGCTCAGCATGTCGCCGAAGGGCGAGTGCTGAAAGATGTCCGCGGTGGTAAACTCCATTACCGGAGCCCAGCCTGGCTCGGCTGGCTCGAGAGTGAGTGGATCAGGGCCATCAGCCGGATATGAGTTCGGGGGCCCACGGTTACAGGCCTCCACTGGGGTGAGACCTGTGTTCGGCTCCACCGCTGATAAGTGTGCGGCCTGCGGGGCGGGGTCCAGCCCTCCGTCCGTAGGCAACGCAACCTACCCTAGATTTAGATCTCGGGCTGCTTCGGGGATGATGTCACAGGCACTGTCCGACAGCAGGTCTAGGCCGTGCTCGTCGTGACTGTCCGGCGCTCCTGGCGTAGGCCCGAACCCGTCGAAGATCAAGTCTCCGCGGATGTCTTCCGTGTAGTTCAAGTTTCCGAACCTGATCTGGTGGCCAGGGGCAAAGCTGTTGATCTACTCCAACTGGCCAAGCGAATTGGCCCGCAGAGCAAAGCCGCCGAACACAAAGATCTGTCCAGGGAGAAAAGTCTCACCCTGGACCGTGTTGTTGACGATTGAAGACGCCACAAGCCTCGAAGCGACGACACAGAGGAACTCTCAATGAAAGCACCAATGCCAGTGTCAAAACCGGCGGATCTCGGGTAGGGGGTCCCGATCTGTGCATCTTAGGCTGATGGTAACAGGAAGCAAGGGACACAATGTTTACCCAGGTTCGGGCCCTCTCGATGGAGGTAAAACCCTACTTCCTGCTTGATTAATATTGAAGATATGTGGAATACAAGAGTTGATCTACCACAAGATAGTAGAGGCTAAACCCTAAGAGCTATCCTATGATGGTATGATTGCAAATGTGATCGGCCTTCTAAAGACCATCCTCTTTAGTTTATATAGACACCGGAGAGCTAGGGTTTACATGGAGTCAGTTACAAGGAAGGAAACATAATATCCGGATCGCCAAGCTTGTCTACCATGCAAAGGAGAGTCTCATCCGGACACGAGCTGAAGTCTTGAGTCTTGTATCTTGACGCTTCTATAGTCCGGACGATGAATATAGCCCGGCTGTCCAGATACCCCCTTATCCAGGACTCCCTCAAGGGGCTACTGCTATACATGCTTATCAAACTTTCTTACCCGTATATCTTTGGTATACTGGTATGTCGCCCGGGCAAGCCCGCCTTGAGCAGCTCGGATGTATGCGTCTCCCGAATTGAAAGCATTAAATGCCTCTTCGGAAAAGATGTTGTGGCAAAGCATGGCCGGTCGACGCCGGTGATTCATGGCGCTTTCTACTTTGGAATTCGTGGCAGAGAGCATATCTGCGTCCTCTGTCGGAGGACTATGCGGCATCGGCCCCACGTTCGCCTCCTCTCTCGAAGCCGGTTCTGGAACCCGACTGGTGGAGGCGTGATTGGCAGGATCCCGGGATATAGTCCGGATACTCCTCTTCCTACCAGGATGTAAAGGGTGCTATTATACTTCAAATAACAATAATTACATGACAGGTTGTTTCCTTACCTCTGTAGCGGCGTGCCGGCCCTAACCACCTTCCTCTTCAGCCTACCCAATCCGGACGCCTGTGGTTGACGGGTCCCTAGGGGCTCGGCCCTACGCTCCGACCGTCGTCTCTGCAAAAACGCGACACTTCAGGGATAAGGCATGACATCAGGAAAGAGTCCCCTTCGGAGGATCGAGTCTTCGGCTTGGCTTACACGCGATGAAGGTAGCATTCCGGGATAATCGGCAGTAATAGCCACTGAGGCGCCATCACGGCTCGCTAGATAAAATATCCCGTTGACAAGCTCCACGGCCGTATCCGGGTCTTCTTCGAGTCCTGGATCAAGGGCCCTTTCGGGGTCGTCTGGCTGCGGGGAAGGGCTGGAGATTCTTTCTATGGCCCTCCTCAGTTCCCGCTCGGAAATATCGAGGCAGGTAATCTTAGCGAAGAACGCCACAATAAGTGAAGCGGGAAAATGAATGATGACTTACCCAGTTTGGGGGATTGTACATGGAGAATCCGTCCTGCGGTTTGATGTGAAGGAAGTCTTCCTCCTCTCCTTTGTATAAATCGGACAGTATCCTTGCCGAAACAGTGCCGGAGTCCGGACCCTTACAGCCACAACGGGTGGCACCGTCTTCCCCGTTGAAATGCCACATGGGATTGCCTCAATATTGAAGTGGTTGCACTCCCCGCATTATGCATATTGCCATGACCTCGACTATCATCAGTCCGGATTTGGCCAGTAACTTTATCCTGCTCATCAGGAAATGTATTTCCCTGGTATCCTCTTCTTGGGGGCCTCGGGGGCGCCAACTTAGACGTGCCCTCGGCGGGGTGTTACTGAACTTGGGGAGTCCTGTCCGGACTGGATCCGGAAGGGGAACATCGTCAATGTAAAACCACTCTGAAGGCTAGTTCTCTGGTGCCTTCTTGGGAGTGCCGGATAGGTATCCGGTCTCGGCGATACGCCATACTTCGGCCCCGCCCACTTGACATAGGGACTCTCCTTAGTTGCGGGGGACAAGGCAGAACAGCTTCTTCCATAAACCGAAATGGGCCTCGCAGCCTAGAAATAGCTCACAAAGGGCGACATGCCCTGCTATATGTAGTACGGAAGCTGGGGTGAAGTTGTGCAACTGGAGGCCATAGAACTCCAGGAGCCCGCAAAGGAACGGATGAATAGGAAACCCGATGCCCCTTAACAGATGCAGAATGAGGCATATTCGCTCCTCTGGAGATGGATTAGGGGATCTCTTTGCTTGTTCCCCGCCATTGTAGGTGGCTATTCCGGCTCGGACGGGGACCATGAATGCCGGTGGGAGAAGCCCTTGGGTTTGTAACTCTATCAAACGGCTATGAGGAACTGAACACTCTCCCCAGTCCCCTGGCTTGGGGCAAGGGGAGCGAGCAGAAGAGCTGCGACGACCGGCCATGTTGGAATGGTTTTTTCGGCGCGCTCTGTTGGATGCTTGCTCAAGGGGGAAGAGTGAGGTTTGGATCTGGGTATCCCCATCTCTTGAAATAGACGGTTAGCCCAAAGGATCGGGGGTGGCAAATGCAAAAATGCCTCGACTCCTCGCATTCGCTCGACACGTGGAAATGGTCATTATTGAGGCACTGAAGCCAAGGAGTACAACATTGATGAGAAGACGGACACTGTTCGTCGTAATAGGTACATTGGAGTATTCGGAGATGGAACCTGCCTTGCAATGCCGAAGACAAGACTACATGCCGGACTCACCGTCATTGAAGCCTGGTTCAGGGGCTACTGAGGGAGTCCTGGATTAGGGGGTATCCGGACAGCCATACTACATACATCGTCCGAACTATTGAAGCGTGAAGATACAAGACTCAAGATTCCGGCCCGTGTCTGGATGGGACTCTCCTTTTCATGGAAGACAAGCTTGGCGATCCGGATATTGTATTTCCTTCCTTGTAACCGAATCCATGTAAACCCTAGCCCTCTCCGGTGTCTATATAAACAGGAGAGGTTGGTCCTTAGAAGGCCGATCACATTTACAATCATACCATCATAGGCTAGCTCCTAGGGTTTAGCCTCTACAATCTCGTGGTAGATCTACTCTTGTACTACTCATATCTTCAATATTAATCAAGCAGGAAGTAGGGTTTTGCCTCCATCGAGAGGTCCTGAACCTGGGTAAACATTGTGTCCCTTGCTTCCTGTTACCATCAGCCTAAGACGCATAGATTGGGACCCCCTACCCGAGATCCGCCGGTTTTGACACCAGCACCCGTAGCAATGCTTAAGTCTGCCTGGATCATGTTAGCAATTGCTGAATTTTATGATTATGAAATCTGGCAAATGGACGTCAAAAATGCATTCCTTAATGATTTCTAAAAGAAGAGTTGTATAAGATGCAACCAGAAGGTTTTGTCGATCCTAAAGATGCTAACAAAGTGTGCAAGCTCCAGTGATCCATCTATGGACTGGTGCAAGCATCTCTGAGTTGGAATATATGCTTTGATGAGGTGATTAAAGCATATGGTTTTATACAGACTTTCGGAGAGGCCTGTATTTACAAGAAAGTGAATGGGAGCTCCGTAGCATTTCCAATACTATATGTGGATGACATATTGTTGATTGGAAATGATGTAGAATTTCTGGATAGCATAAAAGGATACTTGAATAAAAAAATCAATTAAAAGGCCTCAGTGAAGCTGCTGATATATTGGGCATCAAGATCTATAGGGATAGATCAAGACACTTGATAAGACTTTCAATGAGTACATACCTTGACAAGATTTTGAAGGAGTTCAAAATGGATCAGTCAAAGAAGGAGTTCTTGCGTGTATTGTAAGATATGAAGTTGAGTAAAGACTCAAAACCCGACCATGACAGATGATAAAGAGACAATGAAAGCCATTCCCTATGCCTCAGCCATAGTTTCTATAAAGTATGCCATGTTGTGTACCAAACCTGTTGTGTACCTTGCCATGAGTTTGGCAAGGGGATACAATAGTGATCCAGGAGTAGATCACTGGACAGCGGTCAAAAATATCCTTAGCTGCCTTAAAAAGGACTAAGGAAATGTTTCTCGGTTATGGAGGTCATAAAGAGTTCGTCGTAAAGAGTTACATCGATGCAAGCTTTGACACTGATTTAGATGACTCTAAGTCTCAATCTAGATCAGTATTGAACATAGGAGCAATTAGCTAGAGTAGCTCCATGCAGAGCATTGTAGACATAGAAATTTGCAAAATACATACGGGTCTAATTGTGGCAGACCCGTTGACTAAACTTCTCTCACAAGCAAAACATGATCACACCTTAGTACTCTTTGGGTGTTAATCACATAGCAATGTGAACTAGATTACTGAATCTAGTAAACCCTTTGGGTGTTGGTCACATGGTGATGTGAACTATGGGTATTAATCACATAAAGATGTGAACTATTAGTGTTAAATCACATGACGATGTGAATTAGATTATTGACTCTAGTGCAAGAGGCAATAATAAAATTGTTATTTTATTCCTTATATCATGATAAATGTTTATTATTCAAGCTAGAATTGTATTAACCGGAAACTTGATACATGTGTGGATACATAGACAAAACACTGTGTCCCTATTAAGCCTCTACTAGACTAGCTCGTTGATCAAAGATGGTTAAGTTTCCTAACCATAGACATGTTTTGTCATTTGATAAACAGGATCACATCATTAGGAGAATGATGTGATGGACAAGACCCATTCGTTAGCTTAGCATTATGATCATTCAGTTTTATTGCTATTGCTTTCTTCATGTCAAATACATACTCCTCCGACTATGAGATTACGCAACTCCCGGATACCGGAGGAATGCCATGTGTGCTTTCAAACATCACAACATAACTGGGTGATTATAAAGATGCTCTACAGGTGTCTCCGAAGGTGTTTGTTGGGTTGGCATAGATCGAGATTAGGATTTGTCACTCCGAGTATCGGAGAGGTATCTCTAGGCCCTCTCGGTAATACACATCATAAGAAGCCTTGCAAGCAAAGTGATTATTGAGTTAGTTGCAGGATGATGTATTATGGAATGAGTAAAGAGACTTGCCGGTAACGAGATTGAACTAGGTATGAAGATACCGACGATCGAATCTCGGGCAAGTAACATACCGATGACAAAGGGAATAACGTATGTTGTCATAACGATTGACCGATAAAGATCTTCGTAGAATATCTGGGAGCCAATATGAGCATTCATGTTCCACTATTGGTTATTTACCGGAGAGGTGTCTCGGTCATGTCTACATAGTTCTCTAACCTATAGGGTTCGCATGCTTAACGTTCGATGATGACATAACATTATATGAGTTATGTGATTTGGTGACCGAATGTAGTTAGGAGTTCCGGATGAGACAACAAACATGACTTGGAGTCTCGAAATGGTTGAGAGGTAAAAATTGATATATAGGACGATAGTATTCGGACACCGGAAGTGTTTCCGGAAGCACCGAGTACTTATCGGGTCACCAAAAGGGGTTCCGGGCACCCCCGGCAAAAGATATGGGCCTTATGGGCCAAGAGGGGAAATGCACCAGCCACAAAGGGGCTGGTGCGCCCCCCCCCCATATGGGCTGGCCAAATTGGAGAAGGAAAGGAAAAAAGGGAATAGGATTCCCCCTTCCCCCTCTTCCCTTCCTACTCTGAATAGGAATAGGAGAGGGGGTTTGGCCGAATTGGGAGAGGACCCCAAGTAGGATTTCTCCTACTTGGGGTGCCCCCTTGGCTGCCTCTCCTCCCCTCCAACCTATATATATATATATCAGGAGGGGGGCACCTACAACATAGAACAACAACTGTTAGCCATGTGTGGCACCCCCCTCCATAGTTTACACCCCTAGTCATATTGTCGTGGTGCTTAGGCGAAGCCCTGCATGGATCACTTCACCATCACCGTCACCATGCTGTTGTGCTGATGGAACTCATCTTCTTCCTCGACACCTTGCTGGATCAAGAGGGCGAGGAACGTCATCGAGCTGAACATGTGCAAAACTCGGAGGTGTCGTATGTTCGGTAATTGATCGGTCAGAGCTAGAAGAAGTTCGACTACATCAACCGCGTTGTCTAATGCTTCCGCTTTCGGTCTACAAGGGTACGTGGACACACTCTCCCCCTCTCGTTGCTTTGCATCTCCTAGATAGATCTTGCGCGAGCGTAGGAATTTTTTTTAAATTGCATGCTACGTTCCCCAATAGGGAGGGGGATGTTTAGCTCACCATCCATCAGTCACCAACACAACTGATGACAATCAGGTTAGCCTCAATTCCCCCATATAGAAGAAGCATAGAAAATCAAGAGAGAAAGGGAAAGAAAGGAAAGATGAAGAAAGAGTCTGCAAGCAAGCAAAGTGATCTCTTCCCCAAGGTTGTAATCGTTTAGATCCACTACATTGTCTCGTTCAATCTATGATTCCACCATCCTTGATGGGATTGTTCCATACTTCAAATCCTCAGCTATTGAGCCTCAGATCTTGTTATTGCCATCTATGATTGAGAGATCTTGATGTATGCGAGTCTCTAGTGCTATCTAGAGAGAAAAAATTGAATCCCACATTTGATTATAGTGAAAGAAATTTTGGGTGGCTTCGGCCCATGGTTTCCCCCCGACATGTAGTTTTTTCATGTCAAAATACTGGTGTTCATCTCTACTGATTTTATGATATGTGTAAAAATACTGGTGTTCATCTCTATTGATTTTATGATATTGTTCTGTGTACTTTCACTTTGCATCATACACCTCTGACATGGGTGTTTGAGGTGCAACGCCGCACTGGATAAACTTAAGTTTCGTCTTAAGCTTTGGTTAACAAAACTTACTCTACATTGTCCTAAATTTTGACTTGCAGAACTTACTCCATATCATCTAAAGTTTTGGCTTCCATGACTAAGCAATGATCCATGAGTTAGTTTCCTACATGTGGTGTTGAAGTTACTTTATTTCTGCTATAGTATTTCAGATCACTGTTAAGTGTGCGCTAATTTCCAACATAGTGTATGATATTGCCTACATAGTGCATAATATCATATGTTAGTATTTTAGATGACCTCAGATAGTAGCACAAAATTTATTATGATACTAGCATCTTCTATTTTCCCAATTAATACTATGGCATGTGATAACCCAGAAGTATAGGGGATTGTTTGTAGCCTTTTTTGATAAATAAGAGTGTCGAACACAACGAGTAGCTAAAGGTAGAACAAATATTCCCTCAAGTTCTATCGACCACCGATACAACTCTACGCATACTTGACGTTTGCTTTACCTAAAAATAGTATGAAACTATTTTGCAAGATAAAACTACGAGTACTTTGCGAGAATAAAACTACGAATAAATTACAAGTAGATAGCTTTTGTCAGTAAGAAAGTCATTTGTCCCTAGGCAATCGATAACAAGTACCGGTAATCATCTTGCAATTTTATATGAGGGAGAGGCACGAGCTAACATATTTTCTCTACTTGGATCATATGCACTTATGATTGGAACTCTAGCAAGCATCCGCAACTACTAAAGATCATTAAGGTCGTGAAGCCCAACCATAGCATTAAGTATCAAGTCCTCTTTATCCCATACGCCATAACCCACTTATCCACGTTCAGGTTGTTGTCACCCCCGCAACACCGACAATAAGCAAACCATGAACATATTGCAACACCCTACAGCGGTGGCACCTACATTTGTGCAACACAGAGGGCACCGTAGGACATCACCATAAATAAAATATACAATCATACCAACCAAGATCACGATTAATCTATAGGACAAAACAGATCTACTCAAACATCATAGGATAACCATAGATCATTGGGAAATAATATATGGAGTTGAGCACCATGTTTAAGTAGAGATTGCAGCTGGGAGAACGGGTGTTACACCGCTGCATAGAGGGGGAGAGCGTTGGTGTTGATGGTAGCAAGATTGTTGATGTAGATCGCCGTCATGATCCTTGCCCGGCGGCACTCCGGCGCCACCGGGGGAGAGGGGAGAGAGCCCCCTCCTTCTTATTCTTCCTTTGCCTCCCCCTAGATGGGAGAACAGTTCCCCCTCTGGTTCAGGGCCTCCATAGCGATAGAGGGGCGGGAGCCCCTCTGAGATTGGATCTCCCTCTCTGTTCTCTTCTGTTTCGCGTTCCTATTTTCTGACCATTCACCGTTTCTTAAATTCCCAGAGATCCATAACTTCGATTGCACTAGAATTTTTACACGATTTTTTTCCATAAATTATCTTTATTGCGCCCGAAGAAGTTCCCCAACTGACTTACGGGGAGGGCACAAGACATCTGGGCGCGCCACGGGGTTCCCGGCGTGCCCTGGTGGGTTGTGGAGGCCTTGTGCCTCCTTTACGTTGATTCCATCTCTCAAAAATCATAAATATTCCAAAATAATTCTTCATAAATTTTTATCACATTTGGACTTCGTTTGATATGGATATTCTGTGAAACAAAAAAACATGTAACAAACAGGAACTGGCACTTTGCAGTGGATCAATAAGTTAGTCTAATAAATCATATAAAATGTTGCCAAAAGTATGTGACAGTTGTATAATATTGGCATGAAACAATAAAAAATTATAGATACGATGGAGACGTATCAGCATCCCCAAGCTTAATTCATTCTCGTCCTCGAGTAGGTAAATGATAAAAAAGATAATTTTTGATGTGGAATGCTACCTAGCATAAACTTGATCATATTTCTAATCATGGCATGAATATTAAGACACGAGTGATTCAAAGAAATAGTCTATAATTTGACATAAAAACATCAATACTCAGGAATCCCAATGAACAATCATGTCTTTCAAAATATCAACGCTAAAGAAAGATATCCCTACAAAATCATATAGTCTTGTCACGCTCTGTCTTCTTAACACAAAGTATATATCATGCACAACCCCGATGACAAGCCGAGAAATTGGTTCATACTTTTTAACACGCATCACCTTTTTCAACCCTCACACAATACATGAGCGCGAGCCATGGATATAGCACTATAGGTGGAATAGAGTATGATGATAGGGGTAAATATAGAGAAGACAAAAAAGTAAGAAAGTTTCACATTGAAGCGGCTAACGAACAGTCTATGGAGATGCCCATCAATTGATATCAATGCAAGGAGTAGGGATTGCCATGCACGAATGCACTAAGAGCTATAAGTGTATGAAAGCTAAATATGAAAACTAAGTGGGTGTGCATCTAACTCTACAATGAAAAAATTCCCACTAGTATATGAAAGTGACAACATAGGAGACTCTCCATATGAAAAATATGGTGCTACTTTGAAGCACAAGTGTGGAACTAGTATGCCCCTTCTCTCTTTTTCTTTTCTTTTTTTTATTTTTTTCTCTCTCTTTGTCCGGGGTCTCATCCCGACTTGTGGGGGAATCATAGTCTCCGTCATCCTTTCCTCACTGGGGCGATGCTCTAATAATGAATAATGATGGTCATCACACTTCTATTTACTTACAACTCAAAAGAAATAAAAATTACAACTCGATACTAGAACAAAATATGACTCTATATGAATGCCTCTTGTAGTGTACCAGGATGTGCAATGATCTAGCATAACAACGATATCAAAAAATTTACAAGCCATGGAAATAACATGCTAGCTATCTTACGATCATGCAAAGCAATATGACAATGAATGCTCAAGTCATCAAAACGGAAGCAGTGGAAGTTGCATGGCAATAGATCTCAGAATGGCTATGGAAAGGCCATAATAGGAAGGTATGGTGGCTGTTTTGAGGAAGATATAATAAGGCTTATGTGCGATAGAGTGTATCATATCATGGGGTTTGGATGCACCCGCGAAGTTTGCACCAACTCTCGAGGTGAGAAAGGGCAATGCACGGTACCATAGAGGCTAGAAAATTGCGGAAAGGTAAGAGTGCGTATAATCCATGGACTCACATGAGTCATAAAGGACTCATATACTTATTGCAAAAGTTTATTAGCCCTCGAAGCAAAGTACTACTACGTATACCCCTAGGTAGGGATGAAAACAGAGCGAAAACGGACGGAACTGGTTGCTACCATATCTGTTTTCATATATTTTTGCAAAAGCAAAAATGAATACAGAAACCTCAGAAAGAATATGGAAACAGATATTACCAAAAATGGACACGGAGCGAATATAAAGCGGACACGGAAATAGAAGTGGACGTTGAATGGAACTTAAAAACCCCTTGAATCATAGACAAATACACATAAAACACAACCAAATTTAATGAATTTTTTACATGGCTACAAAATAACATCATTATGTTAGCAACTTAGCGTAGTATTGTAGTAATAATGAACAATTGGGTATACAGTCAAGTTGAGTACATGTGTGATTGTAGAAGATGGGCTCAAATGATCCATTCCACTCGTTGTATAATTGTGTGTTGTTGGTGGTTGGACTACAAAGCAGCCATAGGTCTATAGTAAAAACGGAAATTCCATATTCACAGAAATGGAAAGTTCCGTTTCCACGCCTATTCCACCGGAAAACACCGTTCCATTTTTTTCGTTTCCGCATAAAAAATTCCACTTCCACTTTCGTTTTGCTAATTTCCATTTCCGGTTTCATATTTCCTATTCGTTTCCATTTTCCCCCGGAAAAACAGAAAGTTTCCACTTCATTTTCATCCCTACCCCTAGGGGGATAGATTGGTAGGAAAAGACTATCGCTCGTCCCCGACCGCCACTCATAAGGAAGATAATCAATAATAAATCATGCTCCAACATTATAAAATAACAAGACACTATATGTGCATGCGTCGGGAATTACAAACCTTAACACCAATATTCTTACTAACCACAAACATTTACTAGTACCTCCCACATATTCCATCTCTATATCGCAAAACTATTGCAAGGAATCAAACATATCATATTTAGTGATCCACAAGTTTTTTGTAGGATTTTATGACTAACCATGCAATTGGTCAATTCATGTTGACTCTCTAAATAGATATATGTGAAGCATGAGAGTTTAATTATTTCTACAAAATGCCATGCTCTAATAAATATAAGTGAAGCAAAAGAACATTCTACAAATAACGGTTTTCTATGTGAAGAGAAACAGACAATCCAAACTTTAAATGATATAAGCGAAGCACATGAAGCATTCTATAAAGCCATACTCAAAACATATAAGTGAAGTGCAATGAGTATTCTATAAATCAACCATGGACTATCTCATACCAGCATGGTGCATAAAATAAAAATGAAACTAAACACAAAAGACGCTCCAAGATCTGCACATATCACATGAACGAAACCAAGACGAAAACATACAGATACTTGTTGAAGAAAGATGGAATGCCTTTCGAGGCATCCCCAAGCTTAGACGCTTAGTATCCTTGGATATTTAATAGGGGTGCCTTGGGCATCCCCAAGATTGAACTCTTGCCTCTCCTCCTTCTCCTCATATCGAGACCTCCTCGATCTTTGATCACTTCATCCACACAAAACTCAACAGAAACCTCGTGAGATCCGTTGGTATAATAATGCAAATCACTACTTTAAGTACTGTTGCAAACCAATTCATATTTTGTTTTTGCATTTTAGCTATTGTATTATAACTTCTCCATGGCTCATACCACCGATAGAATCAATAGTTTAATCAAAACAAGCAAAACAATGCATCAAAAACCGAATATGTCTTAAACAGGACAATCTGTAGCAATCTGAACATCTACCATACTTTTGTAACTCCAAAAATTCTGAAAAATTAGGACAAAATAAACAATTTGTCTGGCAATAGTGTGTAAAAATTTCAGAAACTTTTGTCATTCCAGTAAAAAATGAAACTTCACGCGCTACAACCAAAGTTTTTGTTTTTACACTGCACATACCAACAAGCAATCTAATCATCCTAAAGTTAAATCTTGGCACATTATTTTTATAATACAATGGATTTGTACAAGGGGATAATCATTTTTGCGAGAAACTTCCATGAAAAAATTACATTGTTTCGATGAGCATGAACACAAGTGTTCAAGGTCGACCCTCACTTCTCCAATGCATCACCTTTCAATCGCTTCTCTTTTAGAAAAAAAGGTTTTTAGGTTCCCCTCTATATTATTTTGTTTTTAAACTTTATAAAAGCACTTAACAGAAATAAATGACTCTCTAAAACTTCCAGGTCGTCTCCCTTGTAGCGCTTTCTTTAAAGCCATTAAGCTAGGCATAAAGTGCTCAAGTAATGGATCCACCCGGACCCAAGGTATATCAAAGCCAATTTTAATTAACAATGATTTGGCATTTAGTAGTAAGCACAAAGCAACATATATCATGCAATGACGAAGTCTAAATCTCTTCTTATGCATTGGCATGTCATAAAAGAACAATTCATCCACATCAAGTAAAGGCCAATACCATAGCATACGCAGTTTCTTGCATTTTTATCGTGTGGGAAACATAGAGAGGCGGAGATGTAGTTCCTCTCTCATAATAATTGCAAGTAGGAGAAACAAGCACATGCATATTATCTTCATCAAAATCATGTGCAATGGTAAAAGGCAACCCATCAATTTAATCCTTAATAAGTGCAAACTTCTTTGATATAGTGTAGTTTGGAGAATTCAAAAAGATAATAGGACTATCATGTGTGGGTGCAATAACAAAAGTTCCATTCTTAACATAAGGAACTATAGCAAGTTCATCTCCATAAGCATAATTCAGATTGGCATCTTGGCCACAAGCATAGCAAGCATCAATTTCATCAAAAAGGGATATTTCAAATGAATCAATGGGGTCATAGCAATCATCCTTCGGTAAACATGAAGGGAAATTAAATAATGTATGAGTTTAGGAGTTACTCTCATTAGAAGGTGGGCATGGGTAGCTAAGCCGCTCTTCCTCCTTTTGTTCTTTGCTCTCCTCGTCATCTTTTTCTTCCAATGAGCTCACATTTCATCAGTTTCTTATTCCATAGACTCCTGCAAAATATTAGTCTCTTCTTGGACAGCGGAGACTTTCTCAATAAACACATCAATATCATAATTGTAATTTATAATTCTCATAACAATATTTAAGGATAGCACAATTTTCAGGTCTATAAACTGAATCATCAAAATGTTCAAACTTTTTAAACAAAGATTCAATTTCATAAGCACCCTTAAAAGCAACAAATTCTTCTATTCGTTTTACATCATAGTAATCATATCTACCATTAGCATAAGAAGCCAAGGTTTCATTATCACTAAATTTTCATGAAAAGGGAAGGTGTGGAGCATTCATCCTAGAGCAACGAGTATAATCATATCTTAAGCATAGTTCCCGAGCGAACCAATGCAACATATGAATTTGATCCCATAATAGTTTCCCTTTTTGCGTCAAGTGATAATTCCTAAAGTATTCACGTTGATCCAATGTGTCTCCCATTATCAAGTTGAACGGTGTTTTCTCAGGATTATCAAAGTAGTGCATAATATCTTTCACATAATGAGCATTGAGGCTTTTAGGAGGTTCCCCATCTCCATGAGTAGCAAGTACCACTAATTTTCTTGGTATTTTGTGTTCCATATCCATAACTAAAGATAGAGAACAACATAAAACAGGAAATAAAAACTACTTAGTGATAAAGCAAATAAGCACACACGAGAATATTCACCCCATCCTATTGCTCCCCGGCAACGACGCCAGAAAAAGGTCTTGATAACCCACAAGTATAGGGGATTGTTTGTAGCCTTTTTCGATAAATAAGAGTGTCGAACCCAACGAGTAGCTAAAGGTAGAACAAATATTCCCTCAAGTTCTATCGACCACCGATACAACGGTACACACACTTGACATTTGCTTTACCTAAAACAAGTATGAAACTATTTTGCAAGAATAAAACTGCGAGTACTTTGCAAGA
The DNA here is from genome assembly GCF_002162155.2 of Triticum dicoccoides. NCBI lineage: Eukaryota > Viridiplantae > Streptophyta > Magnoliopsida > Poales > Poaceae > Triticum > Triticum dicoccoides. The sequence continues at coordinate 662,541,112 of NC_041391.1, read as the reverse complement.
ATAAAACTGCAAATAAATTGCAAGGTAATAAAAGTAGATAGCTTTTGTCACTAAGAAATTCATTTGTCCCTAGGCAATCGATAACAAGTACCGGTAATCATTCTTGCAATTTTATATGAGGGAGAGGCATGAGCTAACATACTTTCTCTACTTGGATCATATGCACTTATGATTGGAACTCTAGCAAGCATCCGCAACTACTAAAGATCATTAAGGTCATAAAACCCAACCATAGCATTAAGTATCAAGTCCTTTTTATCCCATACGCCATAACCGACTTATCCATGTTTAGGCTGCTGTCACCCCCGCAACACCGACAATAAGTAAATCATGAACATATTGCAACATCCTACAGTGGGGGGCCCTCTGTTTGTGCGACACGAAGGGCACTGTAGGACAACACCATAAATAAAATATACAATCATACCAACCAAGATCACGATTAACCCATAGGACAAAATGGATCTACTCAAAAATCATTGGATAACCATAGATCATTGGGAAATAATATATGGAGTTGAGCACCATGTGTCGGTGTCAAAACCGGCGGATCTCGGGTAGGGGGTCCCGAACTGTGCGTCTAAGACTAATGGTAACAGAGGCAGGGGACACGATGTTTACACAGGTTCGGGCCCTCTCGATGGAGGTAAAACCCTACTTCATGCTTGATTGATCTTGATAATATGAGTATTACAAGAGTTGATCTACCACGAGATCAGAGAGGCTAAACCCTAGAAGCTAGCCTATGGTATGATTGTTGTTGTTGTGTCCTACGGACTAAACCCTCCGGTTTATATAGACACCAAAGAGGGCTAGGGTTACACAGAGTCGGTTTACAGAGGAGGAGATCTACATCTGAATCGCCAAGCTTGCCTTCCACGCTAAGGAGAGTCCCATCCGGAAACGGGACGAAGTCTTCTGTATTGTATCTTCATAGTCCAACAGTCCGGCCAAAGCATATAGTCCAGCAGTCCGGATACCCCCTTATCCAGGACTCCCTCAGTAGCCCCTGAACCAGGGTTCAATGACGATGAGTCTGGTGCGTAGATTGTCTTTGGCATTGCAAGGCGGGTTCCACCTCTGTTGAGGATATAGCTATTGAGTGTAAACCGGCCAGGAGGGACCGGTTCACCCTCGACAATGCTGAAGCCCATGAAGATCCAGAAGAAGGCATTTTACTAATGAGGCTTAGAAGCCCGCAGCCCAAAGGCGGATTAGGGCCCGTAGTAGTAAACTGCCATGACTATGTAAACTTGTAATATAAGTTTGGAAAGGAGAGACCGAGCCGGACACTTTGTATGAGTCCGACTCGGGGCTCTATAGACCGGCCAGGCGTCAACCTGTGTATATAAAGGGACGACCCGGTGGCGGTTCAGGAAACAACAGATAACAACTCGAGACTCAGGCAAGCGTATTTCGCTCCCTGGTCATCGAAACCCAATCAATCCCATCACAACTAGACGTAGGCTTTTACCTTCATCGAAGGGGGCGAACTAGTATAAACTCCCGTGTCCCTTGTCCGGTTTAACCCCTTCAAGCTAACCCGTTGCGATGGCTCCACGACTAAGTCCTTTCATGAGGGCATCTGGCGTGTTAATTCCATGACAGTTGGCGCCCACCGTGGGGCTATCGCACGATGGTGTCGAGTTCTTGAAGGGCTGCTCTGAAGGACTCAAGGGGTATGTGATCGGCCGGATGACCAAAAGTCGTCGTGGCAAGCTCTACATCGACGACGAAGGATGGGGCCCCGAGGTCGGCTCGATTGAGTACGGGTATCGGGTTCCCTTCGGCGGAATTCATGTCTTCATCGGCAAGATCGGTGAACCGGGTCCTGAGCCGGACATTTGCACCGACCTCATTGAGACGGCTCAGCGTGCGAGTCCAGCCCGGGTTAAGCCCGCCGTGAAGCGTGCGTTCATAGGATGTGTCCATGGGATTAGATATGAACCGGTGTCTGAAGGCGAGACAGCCGTATACTCCGACGGTGAGTCATCCACTGGTGAAACCGAGTCCTTGTACCAGATTCATAGCGGTGTGTTCGAAGGATATTCCGATGGCAACAGTATTCTGGACCTCCTTGAACCGCCAAGTTGGGTTGCTATTTACATGGCCGGAACACAGCCCATGTTATAGTCTTCATCTACCGCAGCGATGAATACTGGATCAGCAGCCGTGACAGGAGTCCCGGCGCACCGTCCGGCGCAAGTCCTCTCCGGTTTGATGGACGCCTGGGCGACCTTGTTAACCACGACAGTCACCCCGGAGATGTAGGATCAGCATAATGCGGACATTGCGAAACTGAAGGACCAAATAGCACAGGCTAAGGAGGACCTGGCAGCTGAGGATACTAGGATGGCTGAAGAACGGGCCGCTTTGGATGCCCAATCACAACGGATACAGGCACAGAATTACCAGCTCATGCTGGATCGGACCGCATCAGTGGATGTAATGCGAAGGAAGTACCGGTCACGTCTGTCACCGGTTTACGAAGGGTTAAATCTCTTTCAGATGCCAGGCGCTGGGCCGGGCAATCCGGCAGCAGCAAACCGGACTGAGGTGCCTAGGATTGCTCCGGATCAACTACGGATAATGGAGCCACCCCGACGAACAGATAACCCGCCGCAATACGTGTCTACACCATCGGGTCACTTCTCGAGCCCTCTGGATAACATGATTGCCACAGCCTCACGCCTGGCAGCCATTCCGATGGAGGGTGATTCAATAGCAGCAATCGAGACACTGCGGGCGAGAGACCTTCTTCAAACCGCCATGGTGCAGCAGCAGGCTTATTCATATAGCCGGGATAGAATTCATTCAACCCCTCGTCTGAGCCCAAGTTATAGCAGGCGTATGGATGAATCAGAGGTGTCTAGCAGCGCGCGGCATCGCAATGCTCAAGATGTGGTGGATCATGGCAGGGCACGAAGGGATGCTGCTTTAGGTCGTTATCAACCCGCCCCGGTTCAACCAGCAGCGTCAGTTGACCGAGGCACCGGGCTTGCCTTTAGTTCCTGGGGAGTGCCATGCCTTATTCCGGCTCTCCGTAATGTGCGCATGTCCAAAGATTTCAAGGGTCCATGCAAAGTGCCTAATTACACGGCGAATCAGCCACCTGAGGCGTGGGTCGAGAGTTATGAGATGGAAATGGAGATGATGGATGTAGATGAAGCAACTTGTGCAAAGTACTTCACGATGATGTTGGAGGGAACAGCCCGTACTTGGTTGAAGAATCTACCAGCTAATTCAATCGAGTCATGGGATCAGTTGAAGGCCCGGTTTATAGCCAATTTCAAAGACACGTGCAAACAGCCCATGTCCATTGTGGATCTGGATGCTTGTGTTCAAGGAGAGAACGAGTCCATAACTCATTGGGTACGCCGGGTCTCAGAAGTGTTGCACTCGTCCGACCGGATTAACGCTGGTCAATCGATTATCACACTGGAGCGCAATTGCCGGTTTAAGTCACTAAAGATGAAGTTGGGACGGCTTAAGCGCCACTACAACGACATGGGAACCCTCATGGCAGCCTTGGTAAAGTATGCTGATTCTGATAATACCAAGGATCCCGATTCTGATAATGAGAAACCGGAGAAGGGAAAGAAGAATGGCGGTGCAAAGGGACAGCAGCACAACCAAGGAGGCCATGGGAATAGTGGTAAGCGTAAAGCGGATTCAGATTTTGTGGCTAACACTAATGTGCAGCACCAAAAAGGTAAACTGCCCCAGCGCGGCGGCGCTATGAATCTGGAGCATTTGTTGAATCAGCCATGTCCAAAGCATGGGACCAAGGAGGTTTCTGCAACGCATCTTTGGAAGGATTGTAACATTATGAAGGAATTCAAAAACTCTGATCTTTTCCGGTATGATCAGGGTCCGTCGGGCGGTTCAGGTCCAGGTTTCCATGGTGGCGGTGGTTCAAACTCTGGGTTTCAGAATAATCATGGCAACCAGAACAACCAAGGTGGTAATAACCAGCAGAATAATCAAGGGAATCACCAGCAGTCGGGTTACCAGAGTCACCCAAAGCAGTTGAATGGTGGACAATATCATGTGGTCACCACTAGTCTGTGCAAGCATGATCAGAAGCTTCAGAAGAGGGCAGTCAATGCAGTTGAACCGGCAGTTCCATGTTATCTGCGGTGGTCGGAACAGCCTATTGTGTGGAGTAGGGAGGATCATCCGCCCTGGGTTGACAATCCGGGTCAACTAGCTCTGGTGGTGGCGCCTCAGGTGGAGGTTATAAGTTCACCAAAGTACTCATGGATGGAGGAAGCAGTATCAATATTCTGTATTATGAGACATTCTGTCGCATGGGGTTGACAGATAAGAATCTTAAACCGTCCAACACTGTTTTTCACGATGTGGTACCAGGTAAATCGGCATATCCCGTAGGTAAGATCGCTTTGGAAGTGGTGTTTGGTGATGAGCATGACTCTAGGTCTGAGACATTGACCTTTGAGGTAGTAAGAATCCAGAGCCCGTATCATGCGCTGTTTGGGTGGCCGGCTTATGCAAAATTCATGGCAAGGCCTTGTTATATTTATTTGCAGCTCAAGATGCCGGGTCATAAAGGGACTATCACGGTTTATGGAAGTCGGAAAATCGCGTTGGATTGCGAGGAAGGTGATGCGGCTTATGCTGAGGCGGTTTGTGCTACAGAGGAGCTAAAGTTTTATAAGGAGAATGTTGATCCGGCAGATATGACCCCTCTGAAGAAGCCCACCACTGAGCATGACCCAACCCTGCATTTTAAACCGGCTGACGAGACTAAGCTTGTTGACTTCGTACCTGGCAATTCATCCAAGCAGTTCAGCATCAGCACCAATCTGGATCCAAAATAGGAAAGCGCGCTCATCAAGTTCATCCGTGAGAACCGGGAAATTTTTGCATGGAAGCCTTCTGACATGCCAGGTGTACCGAGGAAACTCGCTGAGCACACTCTTAATATTGATCCGAAGTTTAAACCAGTCAAGCAATTTCTTCGTTGCTTTAATGAAGAAAGACGCAAGGCAATTGGTGAAGAGGTAGCCCGGCTGTTGGCTGCTGGGTTTATCGTCGAAGTGTTTCATCCTGAATGGTTGGTTAATCCGGTGCTGGTTTTTAAGAAAAACGGCACTTGGCGTATGTGTGTGGACTACACGGACTTGAATAAGGCTTGCCCGGCCGATCCCTTTGCTCTCCCGCGTATTGACCAGATCATTGATGCGACGGCGGGTTGTGAGTGCCTGAGTTTTTTGGATGCTTATTCAGGATATCATCAGATCAAAATGGCAGTTAAGGACCAGGAGAAGACAGCCTTCATCACTCCCTTTGGAGCCTTCTGCTATATTTTTATGCCCTTTGGGCTCAAGAGTGCTCAGGCAACTTATCAGCATTGTGTGCAAAATTGTCTTCACACGCAGATTGGGCGTAATGTTCATGCCTATGTGGATGACATTGTGGTGAAATCCAGGAAGAAAGAAACATTGATAGATAACCTCAAGGAGACGTTTGACAATCTTTGGGTTTACAAGATGATGCTTAATCCAGATAAATGTGTTTTTGGTGTTTCGGCAGGCAAGCTTCTCGGGTTTCTTGTATCCAACAGGGGCATTGAGGCTAACCCAGAAAAAATTAAGGCAATCACATCCTTGGCTAAACCGAAGTGTATCAATGATGTTCAGCGTCTCGCAGGTCGGATTGCAGCCCTTAGCCGGTTTATCAGTCGTTTGGGAGAGAAGGCAATTCCTTTGTATCAGATGTCGAAGAAGACGGATGATTTCGTCTGGAGTGACGTAGCCAATGCGGCCTTTGAGGAGCTAAAGCGGTAGTTGGTTGAACCGCCGGTTCTTGCAGCCCTAGTTGATCATGAGCCTTTGCTGTTATACGTGGCTGCCAATGCCCGAGCGGTCAGTGTGCCAATTGTGGTTGAGCGTAAAGAAGTTGGGAAAGAATATCTAGTTCAACAACCTGTATACTACATCAGTGAAGTCCTGATCGAGTCCAAACAACGCTATCCACATTGGCAGAAGTTGGTCTACGGGGTTTTTATGGCCAGTCGAAAACTCAAGCAATATTTTCAAGGCCATCCAATCACGGTGGTTAGTTCTGCTCCTTTGGGCGATATAATTCAAAACAGGGAAGCAACTGGCCGGGTTGCAAAGTGGGCAATCGAGCTTGGTCCACACGGTTTAAAATATGTACCTCGAACAGCCATCAAGTCTCAGGCTCTTGTGGATTTTATCAATGACTAGACCGAGTTGCAAGCACCAGAAGATAAACCGGATAATACGTACTGGACTATTCATTTTGATGGATCCAGGCAGTTGGAAGGACCGGGGGCTGGAGTTGTCCTTACTTCCCCTCGAGGTGATAAAATTTTCTATGTCCTCCGCTTGATGTTTCCTTGTACTAACAATGCAGCTGAGTATGAAGCTTTACTCCATGGTCTCCGTGTGGCCAAAGAGATGAGCTTAAGTCGAGTTTGTTGTTTCGGAGATTTTGATCTGGTGGCTCAGCAAGTTTCTGGTACTTGGGATTCTAAGGATCCACTCATGGCGGCTTACAGGCATGAGGTGGATATTATGGCGGGTCATTTCAAAGGGTATCAGGTTGAGCATATCGATCGGCGCAAAAACGAAGCAGCAGACGCTTTGAGCCGACTTGGATCTCAGTGTAAACCGGTACCTCCTAACACATTTTTAGATATCTTGCATAACCCGTCTGTTAAGTTGCCTACAGAAGAGGATTTGGCTGTTCCTGATCCGGAGGCTCAGTTGGTGGCCGCTTTACATGTTGTACCGGATTGAACGGTTCCATATATGGCGTATATGAGCCGGGGCGAGCTACCAAATGATGAAGTTCTGGCTCGACAGATAGTCCGGCGGTCCAAGTCCATGGTTATTCACAATGGCGAGTTATACCGCTGTAGCGTTTCAGGCGTATTTCAGCGTTGTGTTTCTCCGGAAGAAGGCCAAGAAATCCTATGGGAAATTCATGAAGGGGATTGTGGTCATCATGCCGGTTCAAAGTCCCTGGTTGCAAAAGCTTTTGGTCACGGGTTTTACTTGTTGACAGCTCATCCTGATGCGGAGGATCTGGTAAAGCGATGTGATGCTTGTCAAAAAAATTCACACAGAGCTCATGTTCCGGCTCAGGAACTACGGATGATTCCTATCACTTGGCCTTCTGCTACTTGGGGGCTTGATATGGTGGGACCCTTTAAACGTTCCCAGGACAAGAAGACCCACCTGTTGGTGGCAGTTGATAAATTCACCAAGTGGGATGAAGCGGAGCCTGTTAGCAAGTGTGATGTAGCTACGGCGGTTCAATTTCTTAAAAAGATTATCTTCCACTTTGGCTTTCCACACAGTATCATCACGGATAATGGTACCAACCTTTCCAAAGGTGAGATGGAGGATTTCTGTCAGAGAGAGCACATCCAGCTTGACCTAGCATCTGTGGCGCACCCTCAATCCAACGGTCAAGCAGAGCGAGCTAATCAAGAAATTTTAAAGGGTCTTAAACCCCGGCTCATGATTCCCTTGAAGCGGACGCCGGGTTGTTGGGTGGAAGAATTACCTTCTGTGTTGTGGAGTATCAATACCACCCCCATCGATCAATAGATTACACGCCTTTCCTTATGGTATACGGAGCAGAGGCAGTTCTCCCAAGTGATATACGTCATGACTTGCCCCGGGTTGCTAATTATGTTAAAGCGGACAATGAGCAAGCTCACCAAGAGGCACTGGACCTGTTAGATGAGAAACGGGATATGGCTTTGGCTCGATCGGCGGTTTATCAACAAGACCTACGGCATTATCATAGCCGCCGGGTTAGGACAAGAACCTTTCAAGAAGGTGACTTGGTGCTCCGGCTCATCCAGGATCAGACCGACATGCACAAGTTATCCCCGCCTTGGGAAGGACCCTTTGTGGTCAGCAAAAACCTGCACAACGGATCATACTACCTCATTGACGTTCGAGACACCTCACACAACTCTGAGGAGGAGACCCGGCGGCTGTGGAACATAGCTCTCCTCCGGCCTTATTACACTTGAGCCGTAGGCTCTTCTTTTGTACATATTTTGACTATGTATATATTATGATCAATAAATAAATCAGCATCCTTGCTCTAAGCGGGGCTTCTGCTGTTTTTTCTCAAATATCCTTTGAGTTACATGGGGGCTTTCGCTGACAAAGCGGAGTACTACCTGTTAAACCGGCTATCATGCCACAAAGCTTGGGAGCTTCACACCCAAGGGGCCAAAGAGAGTATGGATGCTATGCACAACTCAAACATAGGCACCCAATGAGCACAGCTCATCACGTTACTTGGGGGCTCCTTGTGTCAAATACCAAGGAGTTTGAATGGACCCTTGTAGCTGGGTATCGACCCACGGCTTGGAAGCCTGGTATATTTACCTAAAACCCCGGGTTAACCTGCCTTCATCAAGTAAGACACTCCTATCCAGGTCATCCTGGCACGGCCCTCCGAACGTTTGACAGTTACTCTCATTGAGACCCTGCACTTGTCAAAGTTAAAACGGTGATTGGTTAGTTGGAGGTCCACCTTAAAAGGCTTTGTTAAATGGTTCAACTCAGCGGCCTGGCAGCCCACAAAAAGCCTCGAATTTGGGCCTGGCAGCCCTCAAAAAGCCTCGACTACACGGTTTATTTGCGTTTTATTAAACTTTATGTTAAACCGATTTTCTTAGCCTGGTCAGTCATCTTATTAGCCTGGTATTCTTTAACCGGCTTGGTTTGCAACTACACATTGACAGACCTTATTCTTAAACCGGAGTTTGTTAACCCGGCCTGGCTTTGGTCATCTGGTGTGCATCATCACCTGGTATGATTTACTATACGACATCAGTACATGATGGAGTTATACACGAATTTCAGATTTGGGTTTTCACCCTTATCACAATCAAAGTTGATCAACCAATTCAACAGGGATATTACATACCAGGTATGAATCATTTCATATTTTTTACGGTTTGATTCTCAATCAGGCCTTTTCTTGGGCATTATGACCCGTCCGACGGTAAACCGCCAGGACCCTTTTCTTTTTTATGCACACACAGGAGTTGCATATTATGATACCTGAATCAAAATTGACATTGACATGGCGGATCACATAAAGTATCTCCTGCACGATGGCAGCAGATCAAAATAGTTTTTGCTACCCTATTACAAGGCACAGAGGCCCACAGTATGGAATTGTTTCACAACGGATAGTTTTTAACATATCAACCGAATTAACGGATTAAGCTTCACCGCCGGGTTGATGTGAAGTAGATGGATCATCTGGCGTCGGTTCAGCCTCCTCCTCCCCATCCAATGGTTGGAAGTCATTGGTGGTCCAGTCAATCCGGGTTAAAGCCTGAAAGATAGCCTATTCACTTATAAGCTCAGTCCGATCAATGTCAGGGGCGTAAGTGTGCTTACGGATTGGTGGAATAAGGTTCTGCACTTCAGGAATGACAGCTTCAACCCGTTTGTTGTTTGCGTCATAGAAGGACAGGTGAACCGTCAGGTTAGCCTCTTCTGCCAACTGACTCGCCAGAGGACGCATCTCCCTTGTTACCCGTTTGAGGGCGTCGTTGTCAAATACTTCACCATTTTCTTGTGCACTGGGGAAGCCCTTGGCTATATCAGCCGGATCAAGATCAGCTATCCATGCCTTGGCTCGAGTCAGTGCTAGTAAAGTGCCAGCCCGGGCAGCGGATCGCTTCAATTCTTCTATCTACGCTGGTGTCATAGATAGCCGGTCCAGCGTATCTTTGATCAGTGTTGGAGCTGCATTGTCATAAGAAGTGGCACAGATAACCCGTTGGACGCCGGTATACAGCTGTTCAATCAGCATATACGCGGCCTTGAGTTTCTTCCGCATATCAGAACCCAGATGAGCAATGCGACTACCTATAGCAGTTTAAGAAGTTCATGTTAAACCAGAGAAAATTTCAAAGCGGAGTATTCATAAAGCCTTGGTAAACAATGCTTACCGAATATTGCAGAGGTCATGGCATTGACTTGGCGCTTTAATCCAGTAAACTCTTATGTCACCGGTTTAAGAGCTGACTCAGCGTTTTCCGCCCGCTTCAGCAATCCAGCCTTTTCGGTATCCTAGTTGGCCTGCTCAGACTTGAACCATTCTTTGACCTGCTCCATGGTGGTCAAGGCGGTTTTCAACTCATCCTTGGCCTTGGTGGTTTCTACTTGTTGGGATTTCAGATTTTCTTGAAGGTCAGTAATTTGCGAGACTTGTTGGTTTATCTCACTCTGCAACAGTAAGAGAGCATGTCAATATCTTTGTTAAAGTCCCAAGCATATAACCAGTTATACACTTGGCACTTTGGGGCTAATGCAGATCATTTTTCTGCTGATTATTGAAGTCCCAAGGATTAATACAAGTTTTAATCATGGCACTTGGGGGCTAATATGTGTTTGATCATAAATACACAAGGAAATTTCATAAAGTACAGTATGGAATATACAAAGTCCCAGTTTGACTTTCTAAAAGACAAACCGGCCCTTGGGGGCTACAATGCAAGGAAAGTACAGAGCAAGGAGCAAAACTGTTTACCTCATAGCGCTCCTTCATCAGATTTACTAAATCGGCTTCATAATCACGGCTTGTGTAAAGCCGGTTCAAGAAGCCGAAGTGAAGGTCCTGAGCAGAGAGATCGACATAAGCTGACAAATCAGTCTTCCCCTTCCCCTTGCTCATAGCAGCAAATTCATCCTTGGCAGTGTGCTTTGATAGAGCAACTGGATTACCAGGGGCGGTATATGAAGTGCCAGTAACAACAACGTCATCATCTTTGGCTGGACTGGATGAATTGACATTTTTAACAGGGCTTGGCGCCTTGGTAGCAGGGCTTGGCAGTTTGTTAACCGGGCTTGGCGGATCAGCAGTTGAGCCCCGCTGTTCCACTGTTGGACTTGGAGGAGCAGGAGGATGTGAAGTATCAACCTCTACATTCGGTTCAACCTCTGGCGGGTTAGCATCAGCATCTTGGTTTTGCCCAGCAGAGTTGTCTATGGCAACTTCAGGGTCTTCGCCATGAGGCTCTGGAGTCTTCTCCGGATTAACATCAACAGTAAGGTCGCTGGTCTTGGCTTTCTTACTTAATCGAGCCTTGGCACTGCAACATCAAAGGTTAGAATATGGTAAACCGACAAATGAAACAAACAAATTAAGGAGTAATATACTTACCCAGCGACGACTTTGAGAGGAGGCAGCTGAGTGGTTGAAGAACCGCCAGACGAGTTGGAAGAAGCCTGGTAACTCGGGTCAGACGGATTGAGAGGGCATCGGAAGAAACCTTTCAAAGGATAATGTTTTTTAGGAGAACAAATCACCTCTGGACGACGTTTCCGGGTTGGCGTATCAGGTAAACCGGATGACGTGATTTGTTGCCCGCTATGCCGGGTTGTGCGACGTTCTTCAGCTTGCTGTGTCTTCAAAGAAAATTTTGGATCCAAATGAGCAAGGGGGTGAGATTGTTTTACTTTCCGGACTGTGTGGCGAATTCTTTGAACCGGTACAAGATCTAAATCGGAAGAAAGAAGGATTACCTCAACATGTTCTGCACGGCTGGCCTCAGCATCATCCTGGGAATAGTCATTGTCAATAAGATGAATGAAAAAGGAACCAAGTGAGTCAAGTTCTACCTCAGCGTCTGATTCTTCATCTTCTGGCGGATCAGAAGACTTAGTGGTTTTGTTCTTGCCAGCTTTCTTGGTGGCCTTGGTCTTTACACGAGGAGCCTGGGCCGGTTTAGTCCGTTTCCAAAAGGAGCTGTTAGCCCGAAATTAATACAGGGTTAGTATATAGTCAATACGGAAGCAAATCAATAAAGTATTTAGATGAACTTTATCGTTGGCGGTTTATTGGAGACGCAAAACGGAGCCAACCCGGTTTGGCTACATGCAGACATCGGTTCATCAAGCATTTTCTTCACCGATTCAGTAACTTCAAGATCGGTCATTGCAATTTCATGAAATCGTTGAGGGTCTTTGACATCGCCAGTATATTCATGCATCAATTCGGGGCGGCGGCTTAAAGGTAAAATGCCCCAAGAAACCCAGCAGCGGACAAGATCAATGCCAGTTAAACCATTGGCCATCAGGGCCCGGAGCTTGGCGAGTTGAGGTGCAAAATTCTTCTGTTCTGTGACGGTCAAGCGTGAACGTAATGGGTGGCCGTTGCTAAGCCGGTGAGGGCGATAACCCGGCAAAGGATTTTCTCCATCAGGGGCAGTGTTCCGACAGTAAAACCAGGTCTGATTCCAATATTTAGGATGGCTATGATGTTTTGCATGAGGGAAGTCGACTTCTTTCCTTTTTTGAATTGAAACGCCGCCAAGCTCTATGTTAGGACCATCTGAGAATTCGGTGTGGCGGTTCAGATGAAAGAAACCCCGGAACAGCTCCACGGTTGGCTCTTCTTGAAGATAAACTTTGCAGAAAACTTGAAATTGCATATATTGGACACAAAGTTTGGACCAATATCTTGCGGATGGAGTTGGAAGCTTGCGAGGACATCCCAAAAAAAATTTGATCCGGGCGGACTGAATCCCCGGTCTAAGTGTTGCATAAAAACAATCACCTCTCCTTCTTGAGGTTCAGGTGGACATTCCGATTCCGGAACTCGCCAGTGGAGAACTCTTTTTGAGGCTAAAGCACCAGTGGTAACATAACCGTTGATTTGTGTTTCCGTAATCCAGGATGGAACCCAATTGCAAGCAGCAAATTTTTTCGTCATTATGGAAGGAGGGAACTGAAAGGAAAAAACAAGTGCCGGTTTCCAATTTACGGTTTAAGGTGTACAATCCAGTGTTAAACCGGGGGAAAATACTATGCAAGGTTCAGTTGGCGGTTTAAGAGAGGGCTAATGATATATGGCGGATTGGCTATCAAAAGGTTAAACCGCCCATAGGCAGAAGGGCCAGGATTCAAAATTTCTGCTAAGTGTTGACAGAAACAGGTTTCACACAATGATCAAATTTATTTGGATCTACCGCACATCTATAAAGCAATTTTTTCTGAAGTCTCTAAAGGCTCTAAGCAGAACAGGGAAGGTCGTGTACTCTACAGAAGTAAAAGAATGATCTGCTAGCATTAAAAAGATGCTGAGTAACTACCGCATGAGATCTACACTGCTATTGGATCAAAACTACCGCGGCAGAAGGAAGGAGGAAGAAGAAGAATGAAGAACTATACAAAGGAGCTCGCAAACCCTAAACACAGATCTAAAGATGAAGGAAAAAGGAAACTTACCACTGCAGGTTTGCTGCGGAGGAGTGCGATGAGTTTCTGGTCTGATTCAGGTTGATGCAGCTGCCCTTGTCGATGCAGTTCTCAAGGATCGCAGACGGTGGCGGAGCTTCAGAGCTTGGGCATCGCGAGGAAGAAGAAGGCACAGAAGGGGAAAAGAGAGAAGGGCCATCGGGTCTTATTTATAGAGGAAAGAGTAAAATGGCAGGCGCGAGAATCAAGGAGCCTGAAACGGCAGAATGGGTGCGCCTGTCGCCTCGATTTTCAGGATAACCATTAAGTGAAGGGAATCTTTTTAATCTTTTAATACAAAGATGATGTCATGATGGACCGTTGCTGTGTTCTGAAGATGACGTCACGGTGGTTTACAGAATTTACAGGAGAAGACGATATGGCGGTTTATGAAAATACAAGAAGACGCCTACAAGATATCTTTGAAGTATTGAAGATTGACATGAACAAATTCAAATCAATTTGGGCCCGGTTCACCCTTGACTATGCTGAAACCCATGAAGATCCAGAAGAAGGTGTTTTACTAATGAGGCTTAGAAGCCCGCAGCCCAAAGGCGGATTAGGGCCCGTAGTGGTAAACCGCCATGACTATGTAAACTTGTAATATAAGTTAGGAAAGTAGCGACCGAGCCGGACACTTTGTATGAGTCGGCCTCGGGGCTCTGTAGACCGGCCGGGCGTCAACCTGTGTATATAAAGGGACGACCTGGCGGCGGTTCAGGAAACAACAGACAACAACTCGAGACTCAGGCAAGCGTATTTTGCTCCCTGGTCATCGAAACTCAATCAATCCCATCACAACTAGACATAGGCTTTTACCTTCATCGAAGGGGCCGAACTAGTATAAACTCCCGTGTCCCTTGTCCGGTTTAACCCCTTCAAGCTAACCCGTTGCGATGGCTCCACGACTAAGTCCTTTCATGAGGACATCTGACGTGTTAATTCCACGACAACCTCCGAATACTCCAAAATTAATTCCGAACACAAGGTTCGTATCCGGCTCTGTAAGATAAATTCCATATAACACCGTAGAGAGAATAATAATCCACGAATCTGATCTGCTGACAATTCTTCGTTGTGTGACATCACGCCATAGCTCGGTAACTTATTCGAACCGTTTTCACAACCTTCTTCCATACGTATCGCGAAGCGGTTTCTTTAGCACGTCTTCTCAAAGCAGTGATCGTGTCCCCTTAATGCGGGATCCTCTTCAATACGGGCGTGGGTAGCCCAACCGTACCACCGATTACGGTAAGTGGGGAACGAGCAGGCTCCGTTAGGCAAGCGGGGAGGTGTAAAGTTTCATCGCCTCGATAAAAGGGGAAAAAGCCTCCTCCCTTCTACCCGCGCCTCCTTCTATTTCCGCTCGTCCCTTTCCTTCCGCCCGAGCCCTAGCGCCCAAGCATTCATATTCCACACCAAGAAGGGTCCTACAAAAATGTCCGGATCCGGAGCAGGAGGCAAGTGGATGGCCTCCTCCGTCCAGGAGAAGGATATCAAAAAACTGCGGGCGGCCGGATATTTGGCCAAGAAAATCGTCCACCGTCTTCCAACGGCGGGACAGATCGTCCCTACTCCGGAGCCCCATGAGAGAGTCATTTTCCTCCCCCATTTCGTCCGCGGGCTCGGGTTCCCCCTCCACCCTTTTGTTCGCGGCATCATGTATTACTATGGGATTGATTTTCATGATCTATCCCCCAATTCCTTCCTCAACATCTCAACATTTATCGTTGTGTGTGAGGCCTTCCTCTGCGTCTCGCCGCACTTTGGGCTATGGCTCAAGATCTTCAATGTGAAGCCCAAAGTGGTGAATGGCGAGCATGCCGAGTGCGGAGGTGCCATGGTGAGCAAGATTCCCAAGGTTGTATGGCCGACGGGTACTTCCAATGACTCCGTCAGGGAGTGGCAGCAATAGTGGTTCTATATCACCGAGCCGTGCGGCAAAAAGTGGGCTGCTGCTCCTGAGTTTCGATCTGGAGCCCCTTTGCGACTCACATCCTGGCCCAAGAAGGGCGTGAACTGGTCGTCGTCCGATGAACTGTCTGTGATCCAGGCGCGCGTCAAAGGGATGGAGGACAAGGCCGTCAGGCTTGTTGACGTCGTCCAGGTGATGCTGGTCCGCCTGATCCTTCCTTGTCAGCACAGACGTTGTGATTTGTGGGAGTACGATCCGGCCGAGCACCGGACCCTGCGGGAGCTTTTCGGCTCCTCGCACAAGGACATCTGGAAGGTGCTCTTTAAGTCAGGCAAACCATGGCCGGACTCGGCCGCAGACCGCAGGCACCAATTGTCCCGCCCCGCCAGCCCGGTAAGTTGCCATCATATCTTGGCTATTCGCATGTTTCATTGGTATGTCCCGGAGGAGATGTTTTTTTAATGTGTCTTTCCACGGTTGCCTTCAGGAATGGACGAAGGTGGTGGAGCGGATTCATTGTCCGGCCCCGCTGCCGGAAGAACCGGCAGGACCTCTTCTGATGAAGATGCTGGTCCCAGCGCCTTACAAGGCGCTGAAGAAGGAGGCCACAAAAAAGGCCAAGGAGACCAGGAGCGGTCTCCGTCGTCGTGGCACTTCGGACACGAAGTCCGAAGACTCCAGCGACCCTCCCTCCTCTGGAGAGAACGAGGAGGAAGAGGACGAAGAGGAAGAGGATGAGGAAGAAGAAGAGCCCGAGTCCCTACGGGGGGGAGGAAGAAAAGGGCAGCCTCCTCATCCTTAGAGGCAGATTCGCCGAAGAGGGGGAGAACATCCGTCCTCGAGGCGTCCGTTGCGGCTACCGATAGCAGCTCGGAGGAGGATCCCAGGGCCCAACCCCTGGTACAATCGTGAGTGCACGAAATCCGAACATATTCATGCATCCATAACATACTAGAATGTAGTATTTTGATTCCCACCGTGCTTTTTACAGTCCGACGAGGTCTTCGGCCCAACAGTCCTCATCAGAGGACTCGTTGGGTTCCGATGCCCTGGAGAGTGAAACACCTCCCAGGGCCCCTTCCCAAGAGCCTGGCTGTGACACCGAGGTGTTGTCCAAAAGGGGCCTGAGCTAGGGAGGGCCTACCTCGGAGGCCATACGTGCGGGAGCGGCGGTTCCCAAGGATTTCGATGGTGGGGGGTCATCATGAATCCGGCCCGCAGCCGGACACAGTCCCAGAGGCCCTTAATGCTCCGAGATCAAGCAGGCAGCCCCTCTTAACTGGAGGGTGCGATCCTTCTCCGCCTGCGGCCTTCATCCAACCGAAGGTATCAGGCGGCCTATCGACAGCACTAGAAAGTGCATCCATTATTGATGAACACCGCGCCCTTATGGGCGTGGTGATAGAAAAGATTCAGGCCGCCGAGAGCGGACTGAATGAATCCTGCGTCAGCCTTATAAAAGGCTTGGAGATATGTATAGAAGACTGTCATAGTATAGATAGTAGCCCCTGATACACTGTCCGGAGAGGACAGGAACCGGATAGGGGATCAACTTCCCGTCTGCAGGAGACCTGGCTAATGACGTATATACTTTATGAATCAGATGTCTGCGACGACTGCCTCCTCTCATGGTGTGGAAATATCCGGACTCAAGCAGAGTCTGGTGCGGGCCGAAGAGGAACTCGGCCGAGTGAAGAAGCACCTGGAGGACTAACAAGGTTTGTTCTGAAACTGTTAGTAAGATTTAGCACAAGTAAGTAGTTGTGACTATCTTAGAGTATGTATATCACGCACTCCAGGGGCAAATGCCGAAATTGAGGCGCTCAAGAAGGCTATTGCCCTAGCCGAAAAGAAAGCGGACGCTGAGCAGGCTCTTGATACGTCTCCAACATATCTATAATTTTTTATTGTTCCATGCTATTATAGTACGCCTTTTGGATGTTTATGGGATTTATTTTACACATTTATATCATTTTTGGGACTAACCTACTAACCGGAGGCCCAGCTCGTATTGCTGTTTTTTGCCTATTTCAGTATTTTGAAGAAAAAGGAATATCAAATGGAGTCCAAACGGAATGAAACCTTTGGGAGCGTGATTTTTGGAACGAACGTGATCCAGAGGACTTGGAGTGCAAGCCAAGAAGCAGCCGAGGCTCCCACGAG